>NC_092522.1:32942890-33242890 GCF_037038585.1 Patagioenas fasciata | reverse complement strand
TATATCCAAAACTCCGAAACAGCAAATAGCAGTACAACTAAAGACATTATGAAAGAATACATAGATAAGAAGCACGTATTTTGATCAAACAGAAAGAAAAGTCCTATAAGCAAGATCAAGTATTACTTTACAAAATAATTCTCCAATGTAACATTCGTATATGGATTAAAAAATCCACTTTAGTAGTCCATTTTAATAGTCCAACAGTCACACAGTATTAAAGTATAACAATACATAATTTTCTATCACATTACTGTTGTGAACATCCTTTTACAAGGAAAATTATAAAATACTTCAGGATTTGAAGAAAATTCTAGATTATTTCACAAGTCCCCCATCTAGAGCAATAAATGTCTCTGAAGATAAACATACTGCTTTCCTAATTCTCACCCTATGAAAATGCTCTTAAACCTGTAAACCAATTAACATTTATGTTAAGGTGAGTACAATTAAACTAACTGAAGTACAATTTTAAACAAAGTGGTTTTGGAGGAAAAAAAAAAATATAGCTTTCCTTCAGTGCAATTTATAGCCATGTTTTCAGTAAGAGATAAAATAATGTCATTTCACTCATGCCACAGCAGTTTTGTGATACTTGCAATTGGTTGTCACTCAGAGAGGCTAAAGACAGGACAGTTTCTGGTGATAATAGTCTGTGTAAGTGGCTTAATAAAGGTTTGTGTCACACAGGGTGTACTTTGAATCACCCAAAGCCAAATGCTACTTCCTAACACATTTTGTACAACTTTTTAATTACTTAAACATAAGTACATGTATTTTTAGTGGTATTTTTTCTCTGCTTTGCACACGAAAAAATAAGATTTAAACTCTAAATATACAAATATTTCTAACAGCCATAGAGAAAACTGTTGTCTTGCATCATATTTGTACCATGTAGCCTGAAGAATTAGACTTTAAAGCAATTACATCAGGTCAAGGAGAATCAGCCCACACTTATTTAACAGATGGAACTGCAACCAAGACTAATAATGGCTTTAAAAAAATGTCAGCACATGCTCTTATTATTGGAAAACAACAAGGTTTTGGCCAGGCAAAAGGAGGCACAACCTGGCTTCTCTTGAGAGCATTTGTCCTAAGATATTTGTGCAAAATTGCCCTATTGTGGTGCATTAGGAGGTCTGATGCCTCTCAGAAAATCAGGACTTTTTATGCCTGCACACTAACTGGGTCCAGTCAGAGCAGGCAGAAGGAACATGCCCAGTAATTCCAGCAAAACCTTGATATTCTCAGGTTTTACTCAGATCTCTCTCCTATGCAGAAAAAAAGAGGACCTGTTCCAAGGGAAGCTGGAATAATTTAGTGAACTACATCCTCAGGAATATGTGTATACCTGGAGTAAACTCTTAACAGTGCCCACTGGCTGCTGTAGGGCATATCTGCAAAAAAAGTCATTTGTGTGCAACAGCTGCACTAGAACACAGCGTGGTAGTGGGGAACCAGAAGTCAAATGGGCACACATATTGCTGGTTTTCACTGAGGAAAGGTCATCTTCAGCATGGGATTATATTTTCACAACCATGTAAATAATATAGTGAACTTTTTTTTACTGTATGATTTCACATTATTTTAATAAGTATTTTGAAATGTGATTAATTACTCATGAAGAAGAAAATTACCAAAGAACCAGACAACTGTCGTCAAGACAGGTAAGCACTATCAGATCTACTCTAAAGGACAGTTAATTGAACTACACAAATGATAGAAAAAGAGGAAAAGCTACCTTTTGGAAAAAAGATTTCTTTATAAGTTAGCTTTTTTTTCTGCATACAAACATTATATCTGAACTAGTGCTATTGGCCAATGAACCAATTCAACTCACTAAACCTACAGAAATCTATTTCCAAACAGTTTATCATAGGGTCAAGAGAGCAGCGGAAAGCTCAGTTTTTGTAGTAGAAGCAAGGTCTTACTGAATTTTGCAAAATTTATCAGATCTTCAACAGCTTCAACAGCCAAAGTTCACTTATGTTTCACTCTGATCTCAGATGCTGAGCAACATCCCTTGTATTACTCCCCTCCTACCCCCAACAATCATAAAGAGTTTCCACGTGTATCTTTTCCACTTCTAATATCCACACAATTTTCTTGGCTCTCCTTTCTCTTTTGGTTTCTCAACTGGCTTGGAACCACGAAGCTCCCTTGAAACACACTCACTAGAGAAGGATAAATACTTCTTTGCTTAACAGTTATATCCACTGTCTTATCTGATTTAGATTAATAATGTGGCTTGAATGTCTTACAAGCTTTTGGTCAGATGATCTAAATAATAGACAACTTGATCATCCTAACTATTTAATATCATTAATTATATTTATCCATGTTGTATTATCAATAAAATTACTATACACAGGAAATAATAGCATACTGTTATATACAAAAATATTCAAATAAATAATAAGGGATTAATCTTAAATAAAACAAAAATGCTAGTAACACTGCATTTCTTCAAGTATTATATATCGCTACTTGCATTTCTACACAAAAAGCTCTAGGTTTGTGTTCTACACCACCACATGCTCTAGGACTGTATTCCCATTTGCATAGTCACTGTATGAAGTTACTTGATGCATTTCATCTGAGCATATCTGAGGTAGCTAAGTGTTATATATCAGAAATAAAACAACAATCAGACAGCTGAGGATACATGTCCTTTACATTTTGTTATATTATATGTTATTGTTAGAATAAATAAAACCAAACAAATAACACATCCACACCTTACTGAGGTCTATGAGATTATGAAAAGAGACCTCATTGTATTTTTTAAGATTGTATTAAACACAGGATCAATGTTAGCATAATGTTTATAATTAAAGCACTAATGGATTACCAGATTTCTTATATCGTCACAGTCATTCCGAAAACAACCTTTAACAACTATAATGTGTTTTTCAAGAATTTCTGAAAACAGCAGGATCATTTCTTCAAAGCATATCATATAGTGACTACAGAGACTCAGATACAACAAATTTCAAAAGAGCGATGGAAATAAATGTATGCCCTGACCAAGCTGTAGATGAAAACAAAGAAAAAAAGAAACAAAAAATAAAAATCAACCAGTAGTATGTAGACAAATTATTAAAATAAAAATATCTTCAATCTAAAAACAAATTAGCATAATTTTACGTACATGTTCTATGACAAACATACTCTTTTCATTATCAAATTAACCCCATCAATTCTATTAACTCCTAGGCAAATCATGAGAAATGCCCTTTCTTTTTAGCTGGTTAAGGTATTCTATCACAACAGTGTTCTTCAAAAGGGTGCGCTGAAATGAAGATTTCTCTTTTGCTTTTTCCACTGAATCACAGTCCTCAGACAAGAACACAACATCACTGACTTCTCTAGAAATCATCTAGCAATGAATGTTATGAGTAACCATCACATGCCACAAGTTCCTATTCAAAACTGATTTTGGTCCATTCTAATATGGCTGAGACTGTAGTAAAGTGAGTTGTGCCTCTTTGTACTTCACATGATACTCTGTCCATAATTGTCTTTGGCAGGTCCCTTCTGAGACTTGAGCATAGTCCATTTGGGCTTTCAAAAGCCACCTAGCACAGGCCCTTCTCAAACATGTTACCTTATCATCAGCAAAGAGGAAATGCCCTCACATACATGGCAGATAGTGGAAGTAAGAAAGAAAGGGTGTGAACTCATAAATTTTGATCAATGCACTATTGGCATCCAAGAAGGACCTGAGTTAGGGCTAGGCAGTCCAGGATCCCCATGACATGAAGTCTCAATGTAGCAATGAAGCACATACTACGAAATACTTTGGGGTCCCTCCCAAAAATGGCTTCATGCCGTATCCCCAGAGACATAGCCCACACTGCTCTCAGATACCCCTAGTATTAATAAAAATATCTGCTTAGTTCACCTAACTCAAGTGTTCTCCATGCTATTTATTTTTAAGCCAATTCTCTCTGTCTATGTGAATTGTGTGTTCAACTCTTGACAGCTGCCTGCAAAGACCTGATGATTGACCTGAAGCCTATCTCAGGATTTCACACAGATCTTCTGGGAAGGTCAGTTTCCTGGCTCTGCATTTAACCTCTGTACCTCGTAGTCATCTCACAGACACGTAATAGCTAATCATTCCAGATAAATGGTTTTGACTGTTTCTTTTGCCAAGCATGATCAGATTTTCTTTACCACAGAGGCTTTGCTGTAGACTCTCCAGGAGGATTACCTGCCTACTTGTACACCACATGCTTAAACCAACCATTAGCTCACCTGAGCTTCCCCGTCCTCTGTGGACTTCAGTTTCCAGCTCTCAAAACTGAAAGATCAACAGTGACTTTCTAGGATGATCTGACAACTCAAAGTAGAGCAACTGCCCAATGTTTCGCCTAAACATCTTCAATGTTTGTGGTTCATTCACATGATTCTAAAGGAAGAAGTGAGGACTATATTAACTGTTGTGGATGGTCACTGAACACAGCATAAAGAGATGGAACGTCAACCTACCACCTAGGCTCAACACTGCAGGTTCTTTGAATATTTTCTACAGTTAGCCAAAAAAGATATGCTTTCTACTCAGTCAAGTAAAATTTAGTATTTTTGTAGAACAAAACCAGTATAAATTACATAAAAGCCTACACAGTAACCCTTACTTTTGTCTGAGTCTTGGTAGCACCTTTCCAATACAACTAATGAGACACTCAATACCTTTTCATTTCCATCTATTAGAAAGAATCGTTATGCAACTTCAAAAACCTGCTCAAAAAACACAGAAAAAATGTTTCTGCCTTATCATTGGCCATAAATAGCGAGGGGCGTGGGAAATAACCTATGAAAAAACAGAGAAAATCTACAGAAAGGAAGAAGATAATATTCCTCTCATAATAGACTCTTAAACTGTATGTTTAAAACCTTGCTAAAAAATCACAAACATTTCACCTGGAAAGAACATGGGGTTGTCCTTTTCTCTCCTACACATACATGTGCACTGACACAGAGAAATTGGCGAATTCAAAAGCGAGACCTCCTTAACTTGATACAATGTAGAAAAATCCATGGATTAATATTTCTATAACGTTTTATTGCTCTATCTAGTTTAGCACACTAGAGCTAAAGCATTTCACTCTTGCAATACCAGGAGCCAAAAGAGAGTTTCATGGTAAGATAATAGCATCGTACATATAATAAATAACATCTAATCATATTTGCTTACATTACTGAATCTCTCTTAAATGATTGATTACTTTTATAATAAAAGGTATTCCTTCTTCTCGGTAGCTCTGTATGTTTACCCTCACAAACTAATTTTCTTTTTGAGAATTACCTGTGCAGTGTGTTGGTGCCCTGAACAAAACAAGCAGGAGGGATGTTCTGCATTGCTGTAGAACAAGGGAGGATCAATTCGTTTAGGCAACCGAGTTACTCTTCCAAAACAAAAAAAAGAAACTGCACCACCCTCTTTTTGAGAAGCAGCTCTAAGAGGTTTTACTAAAAGCTTGCAAAATATCACTTCCAAAAATGTTTGATGTAAAAGGCATTTTGGAAACATGATGGTAGAGAGACAATTGGTCTCATTAACACAAGAGTACAAGCTACACAGGAATACTGAAGTAGGTTATGCCACTATTGGACAAACTGTAAAAGGAAAGTAAAAACTTTTTAACATATCAGAAGCTTTGTCAAGAGATTGAAATAAAAAACACAAAACCACTAGAGATAGCCATTAGTGAAGAGAAATATGGTTTCTTCTTATGGTCTTATTAAATAGCTGCAAAATACATGGGCAACACCAACAGTAACGAGTCCAGGGATCAAATGATATTCACTCAGGAATGCTAAAGGAATTTGAGGATGAAACAGCAGAACTGTGGTGTGTCACCTTTCACTTAAATCTGTCTTTATAGGTAAAGACTGGTAATGTGGACATAGGTTTAAATATGACATTAGGAAAGAACCAGCACTCTTATACAAAGAGAAGTCCTGCCTCACAACCTCTATTGGAGACAACTAGCCTGGGAATAAAAGAGATTCAACTGATATAGTCCATCTGCATTTCCAAAAGATACTTGATGATATACTACTTCTGAAGTAAGAGCTACAGGATGCTGGAAAAGTTGTCGAAAATGCAGGTGCAGCTTGGTTACTCACAGTAATAAATACAACGTCCAACTGAAAAAAACACAGTGACTAGAAATTAATAGACATCAAAATGAAAGTCAAAAATACAACACAGACAAATGTAAAGCAACCCATAAAGCAAGAACAGTCCTAAATTCACAAATAAACAACTGGCACCAAGCCGGCCATGTAAGATCATAAAGTTAAAAGAGGTGGTTCTGTGAAAGGCTCTGTACAACACTGAGTAGAAGGCAAAAAAAAAAAAAGCAAGCAGGAAAGAATTATTAGGAAGGGAAAAAAGAAAATACAGACTATCATTATGTCACTGTATAAACCCATAATAAGCTCACATCTTGATAACTGCACGCAATTCTGAGCAACCCTTTCAAAGAAGTATATAGCAGAATCAGAAAAACATACACAGGCAACAAGAATGACCAAAGGTCTAGATATGAGAAACAGGTAAGTAGACTAAGACAGTTACTGCAACGTCCACACAGTTACATCCTAGAGTACCAGAATAGTGTTGCTACAACTAACTTAGTGTTACTGTGTTGCTGTAAATACCTTACCCTGTTAGAAACAGTCTAGTCAGAAGAAATGGGTTTAGAGTATCAAAACACCATGCTCTATCAGATAGGAAGATGAGGAAAAAACTCTAGGCTCATGAAAAATACATGAAGTTTTGATAGCATAAGTAGAAAATCCAAACTGGGTCCTAGTACTTAAATATTTTTCTTTAAGGAAATTTAGATATTTGTGATGTGGATAGTAGATAATTTATCAATTACCAAAATAAAATTGATAATTTTAAAAAAAATTTTCTTGCAGTATCACAAAGGCATTTCAAAAATTAAGCAGTGCTTACACTAAATGTTTTACACACACATAATGAAAAGATAGGTCATACCCAAGGAGCTAAATTCACAGTATTCTACTGTGAAAGAAGCCCAAAGAGACAATCTGTATCAATAACCACATTATAGACTTTAAAGGTATTAATATAAAATATGAAAACCTACCTCTGTATAAAAATAATATTTAAAAGTTAATAATATAAATTTAATATATTTAATATATATTATATAAAATATACTTTTGATATATATACAATTAATATAAAACATGAAAACCTACTCCTGTGTAAATATCCAGATTTGATCTATCTAACTTAGTTTTATTTCATTAAAAAAAATAATATCAAAAAGATTCTGTATTATAAACAAGCACAGTAACTGGTTTTGGATCTCTAAGCCTGTAATTCAGACAGATAATATTAAATATTCAAGAATGAAGAATACTGGCAAAACATCAAAGTCTCCAGGTCACATCCTTTTTTAATGGATGTAATATTCTGTTTAATTTACTGCCTTCAAGCTATTTTTAATGAGGACCCAAGAGCAGGAATCACAGTGGCAGTGCTAGGTCTGCAGGTCTGTATTTGTGGTAAAGTTAAGGATAAACAAAACAAAAGTGCCTATCTGAACAGCTTATTCATTGCACTGTAGCCAAGATCAAAATGATACCCACAAGTTATTTGCTTGCTAACTGATTTGAACCTTTCCTAGCCAAAGCAATGCTGCTAATACATCAGCGCCAATAAAATGTTTTCATTGCTCTCAGCTAAATATATCCAGCTGCAAACCTTCAATCCCTAGGTTTTTATAATCTTACACTGCAAGTAAACATTTGTTTGCCCAATAAACTTCTGGTCACAACCAGGTAGCATAGCCTGTAGTGCACTAGAATATAGTAAAAGGAAACAACAATAAAGACCAAAAAACCCTAAAACCAAAACAACAACCAAACATAAAAACCTTCCAAAATGCACAAGTTAAAAGAAAAGTACATCCATACCTGTGTCCTACACCTAATAACAAAAACCCTCACCTAATTACACATCCAGGATTTCAAAGAAACAGAGAATGACAACACATGTGACTGAAAGTTGATGTTTTTATGACCTGTTCTTGTTGTGCACAGCACCTCTTGCTCATATGACTGACATCCAGGAGCGAGCGCTAAGGGAGTTGTTCTAAGTGAAGGTTTCTGTGTGTCTCGTTGAATAGGAATACAAACTGACAGAAAAATAACTCAAAATTGCTATAAAATGACTGGTACCTCCAAATGCACAAGCAAATGACACACACTTCAATGTAACACATTTCTTCTCATTTTGCAGTATGTTAAAACATACTTAAGGTTTGTATAAAGTGTATGAAAAAAGGCTACTTGTACTAAGAATGAAATGAAAATATAAAGTTTAAAATCTTTGATCTTTATTAATTAGATGCTGCTAGTCCTAAACCACATCATTTGGCTAGTAAAAAATTTTGATTGAAGCAATTTTTTTTTTTTCTTGAAGTAATGGATGAAAATATTAAAATTATTTGTTTAGAACTTGCATATTCTTGGCACGGAATTGCACTGGAAAGCTGTCACAATAGGGTTTAATTTCTTCACATAATCCTTTCTGTGAAATGCGATTTTCTACATGGTAGCTACTACTCGGAGAACTAGACCCTGAGCCCATCCACCAGGTGACTTAACCAGTAGATACACATTCTTTGCAAGGTAAAACACCACATGGCTCCAAGGCACAGGAACTCTTTTTCTCTCCAGTGCATGGTGTGGGGTGGAAGAGTAGAATAGTCCTGCAGGAAAACCTGCCATGGCAATCGTGGGCAATCATTCGAAAACTCGCAAGATTCTACCCTTTGTTTCTACAATTCCACCCATCTTCTCTGAAGCGCTACAAAAAATACTGATACTTATTCTGAAAAATCAAGTACAAGCTCTGTTTTAATATAAATTTATTTGTCCTCTGCAGTCAAGCACAAGCCGGTCACCCCAATGGGTGGTGAGCAGTCACACCACAGCACTGTTAGTGGAGAACATACCGGGCCAGCAGCACAGAAGTATGAGAAGAAAGACAACTCCCCGAGACTTGGCAAGTCTATATCTCATCTGTGGACAATGTAGGGTAACGCATCCCACTGACTACAAGCCAAAAAAGCTTTGATGTTGCAACTGTCTTCTCCAGTATAAGTTGGGGGATGAGCTATTAGAGAGCAGTATAAGAGAAAGGGATCTGCGGGTCCCAGTGGACAGCAGGATGACCATGAGCCAGCACTGTGCCCTTGTGGCCAGGAAGGCCAATGGCATCCTGGGGTGTATTAGAAGAGGGTTGGTTAGTAGGTAGAGAGAGGTTCTCCTTCCCCTCTGCTCTGCCCTGGTGAGACCACACCTGGAATATTGTGTCCAGTTCTGGGCCCCTCAGTTCCAGAAGGACAGGGAACTGCTGGAGAGAGTCCAGTGCAGGGCAACAAAGATGATGGAGTGGAGCATCTCCCATATGAGGAAAGGCTGAGGGAGCTGGGGCTCTTTAGCTTGGAGGAGACTGAGGGGTAACCTTATTAATGTTTATAAATACGTAAAGGGTGAGTGTCACGAGGATGGAGCCAGGCTCTTCTCGGTGATGATCAGTGATAGGACAAGGGGTAATGGGTTCAAACTGGAATACAAGAGGTTCCACTTAAATTTGAGAAGAAACTTCTTCTCAATGAGGGTGGTGGAACACTGGAACAGGCTGCCCAGGGAGATTGTGGAGACTCCTCTGGAGACATTCAAAACCCACCTGGACACATTCTTCTGTAACCTCATCTGGGTGCTCCTGCTCCGGCAGGGGGATTGGACTGGATGATCTTTTGAGCTCCCTTCCAATCCCTGGCATTCTGTGATTCTGTGATTCTAAGCATACAACAGGAAAGTACATAGATTGTGTCATGGGGGAATACCGATGAGCAATGGCAGAGACATGAAATCCAGTTATTTCCAACTTTTGTGTTTTCTCAAACACAACTGATTGCCACATGTTAGAAGCTGAGAGTTTGTTTAAATAAATTTATTCTGTTAGGCCCTATTTTGAATTTCTGAAAACACTTCTAACTCGCTTGTGTGAGGCAACTGATCCAGAGAAAGCAGAAGCAGAGACAGAGAAAGGTAACAGTCTTCTAGAATAAACAAAAGATTCTACACACAAGGCAGGAAGCAGCTTAAGTTGACCCAGTGCAAATAACATTTATTTTGTAAGAGTAGCATCAAGAGAGATGATCTTTCAGCAGTGAGTGCATGGTTTTTGCCTGAAGGGAGGAAGTGTTTCATTTGATTCCAGGCTTGTGACCAGTCCTGTCAATAAAACTTCTGCCTCCTCCAATTTCATAATTTACTTCCCTCCCAAATTTAACCCCAGAGAATTCTGTCACAATGAAACTCACTTTTTAGTGGAATAACTGGACTATTACAGACAGGCATCTTCAGCTGTAACTAAGTTTTCCACCAATTTCCACTGCTTTCTGTCTCATATTTGCCTAACAACCAGGAGGAGGATGCCACATAGGCTCCAGAAATACACAGTTATTAAATCATTCACAGTTATTGCATTCAGAAACAAAAGTGTTATTTACTGATTCACCAGCAACACAACTACAGCACCCACTGGAATTCTGCTGGTCCACCATCCAACATACGCCAGCCTCTTCTAAGTCCTTCCTAAGGATTAAAGGACAATCTGAATAATCATCAATAAACAAAGCATGAGTCCATGCTCCAGAAATTACTGGTTTATAAAGTATTTTGCTTCATAAGCAAACAAAGCAACAATAATGCTTTGTGATTTAAAAAAAGCTAAAAAGTGAATACCATGAAACCAAACCCATACGAGCTGTCACAGTATCCCAAGCTTCAAAAAATATTCACAGCACAGTATTCCATTTGGTACAGGCAAAGCAAACAAAACCTCAGAGCATTTCATTTCTGCTTAAAATGCAAGAGTAAGCTACCACTGTACTTTTGAAATACTGTTGAGGATAGAAAGCAGAGGAGAGGAAACTACAAATATTATGCTTGATCCTCAAATATAGTACACAATAATTTCCTTGGAGTACAAGTTTAACAAGCTGTTT
The DNA here is from genome assembly GCF_037038585.1 of Patagioenas fasciata. Lineage (NCBI taxonomy): Eukaryota > Metazoa > Chordata > Aves > Columbiformes > Columbidae > Patagioenas > Patagioenas fasciata. The sequence continues at coordinate 33,231,821 of NC_092522.1, read as the reverse complement.
TGGTTTTGCATTTTTTACAAGGCAGCTCTAAAAAAGATTAGACTACAGAGTGAATAGTTGAAGGGTTATTAACCCCAGAGAGAATTTACTCTAAATACCCTTTAACAGTATGTAGATCACTATTCCAGTTCAGGCAGAGATCACAAGTACACTCTTGTGTACATGGCTTTTGAGGGATAAGAGTATTCAATAAGCAAGCCACTTCACCTCAGGCTGGAGGGAAGGAAAGGAGACAGTCCCTTTTCCAAACCAATTTACATCCTAAAATAGGCAATAGAACGGTTCTGTAACTGTGATTGCTAGCACACAGAGACTTAATACGGACTAAAAGTTAAGATATCCCAGTGTATATCTTCCAGTTTTTGGAAATGTTATGTCTCAAGCTAGAGTACCATCTTTAATTGCAGCATCAACGTTCATTTCAAAAGCAGAGGCCCCATCTACACCTTGCTGTGTTTTAAATTATAAAAAACTTATAGCAAAGGGCAGTCCCTACAACAGAGTTTAGAGTTTTATATGAAAAATGAGAGGAGAGAGAGAAAGTAATACAACTCTCAAAGAGTTCAGAAAATGAAGCACAACAAAAAGAGTAAGACACTCTTATAAACCCAGTCTAACACAACTAGAAGTCCTACTACTAATCTCATTGGCCCCTGGATCCGCCTCCAAGTGACTTAAAGCTACAAAAGCACACAATACCAGAGCCAAGAAATAAACTCCAGTTTTCAGAGTCTCAAGCCAATGCTTCATCCATAAAACCTATCAATCATCCCTGTTAATTTCCCTGAAGCAAAATGTTTGGAGTCAGGGGAAAGCAACCTACAGCAACCTACAAAGACTCTAACTAGAGAAGAGCAAATATTGGTAAAATATCCCCAAAGTTTGTGTAAATCAATTAGTTGTTGAGGTTCCAGACTTAGAGCCCCTTCATCAGAAGACAACTACATGAGACAAAGCAAAGAATATTCATAATTTTGCAAATAGTAATTTTACTTTTGACAAGCCATGAAGCAGTTATTTTTTCTGAGTTTATTTATCTTTATTTATTATTATTATTATATATTTATTCTTATTTATATAGCACTAGCCTTGGAGTCACTTGACTTCCCACGGCATATTGTTGAATTTTACACTTACTTATGGAATTGTGATGATTCCTATCTAACATGTAGAGTTCATTAATTTCAAAAATAGTGTCTACTTCAGGGTAACAACTAACCCGATCAACCCAAATCACAGTTTTAATATTTTAATATTGATAATGCCATATCTGATTCTCAAATAACACTGTTCATATCTAATTCCCATTTAAAACTGATCCTCCTGCTTTCAGTGACAAGATGGAATTACTAAATTTTCCAGCTGTTGCAAGTCACTCTAGTTGCAAAAGACAGGTTTCTAAATCAGAAAATTATTGCTATGGTCTAATGCAAAAAAGGAGAAATATTTAGTGGAAATCAAATTCAGAAGATGACTCATTACAGCATGTGGAGTGGTATAATCGTCATCCTAAAGAGAACAGGACTGATGACTCTGTCCACTGCTAAAGCAAACTCTGCTCAGGAAAAAGGAAGGTATCAAAGAAAATCACCATTATCCTCAGTACATCAGTTGAAAAGGAATTAAAGATACATATATAAGTGCCACAATGAACAAAATGAAGAGAAAAGCACATTTCCCTCGGTCTACTAGAATTCTTTAGGTAGTTTAGCAGGAATGTGCAAAAGAAAAATTATAGACTCACCTGGACTTTTAAAGTCCCAGAAATATAGTTAAAAAGATAACATTAAAAATAAAGCTAATCACAGCAAGCAATAAATAAAATAATTAGCGACAGCATAATAGATTAAGATTAAGAATTTAAGATTTCTAACTACATAGAGCCAATTCCAGGAAAAGGATCTAGAAGACAGAATTATAACAAGTCATCTGCTTTACAATGTGGAAGATAAAATGTAGCCAGATTCCCAATACGTATGTTAAAAATGCTGTTTTCAGGGAAAACTTTCTTCTTGTACAAAGCTCAGTAGAAAACCTATTTAATGCAAATCAGTGGTCAAAAAAACAAATGGAATCTTGTTTTTAATAACAGTAATATATGATGAAGTAAATTCTCTAATACTCTCTCTGTTTGAACACAAGTAACGCACAACACTGGCAGGAGAGGTCCATAAGAGCAATGCAAATTCTAAGAGAAAAGAAATGGCATGTGAACTAGAGGCTTAAAAGCATTTCTTCTGTATCTGGAAAGGGAAAAAAAATAGAATTGATGTACATAAAGCAATCAGTAACACAGAGATTTGGGCAACTTATATTCAACTATACAGGACTGAGGAAACACAATATTCTTGGGCAAATAATTGTTTCTTTCTGTGGTCATAAACACTGTCCCAGCACACCGAGAAATAAACACTCCTGGCTATAAGAACTTCTCATTCGAGTTAGGGATGCACAAGCATGATATTTCTTTGTAGGGACTTCACTTTAGTATGGTTTTATTATTAACCTGTGTTTCAGGAACATGCTTATATAGCAGCAATGTCAAACTAACATGGAAAACTACTCTTTCCCATAATGCATGGTTAAATGAGGAATGCTCTGGCAGTAAAAAAAGTCCAGCAAATATTTAGGCAATTTATGAAAGATTAAAACTATTTTAAAAAAATAACATTGGCACGATCTTTAAATCTTTAAATCACAGATCCATATAAATCAGGGGAATACATCAGAGGAACAGAACTCTGTAACTTTTCTCCTTCCTGAAGAATCACCAATAACCTCTCTAGAAAATAAGACTGTTCCAAATCTTTGATCTGACACAGTGCAGAGCTTCTTACATTCTTACACTGAACATCGTCCAAATATGAAGAAATAGGGTCTGTGTTACAGGCATTTATGGGGGTATAGCATTAACTAAAAATGTAGAGGAAGAGAAGTATAAAAACATGTACGTTATAGTGAAATATAGTTTTCCAAATAAACAAATATCCCAATTTTATTCCATAGTCCCATTAAGCTAATTTCTTACTAGCAGAACTATAAGAAAAATCATTCAAGAGGCATCCTCCTGGGTGACAGTGTAGAAGCCGTGTGAGGACAAGAAGGACAAGTTACTTTTTCACAGTGAAAGCACTAACACTAGCGAACTATCTTAATATTGGAAGAAAGATAGAGTTACTGGAGCATAGTTCAGAGAAACTATACTAATGTCCCTTTGCTGATGACCTTGTCCAGCTTTCTGTTTCCACCAGCATTCTATGCAACATAATAATTTGCATCACCTCTCTTTCAATAAAAGCAGCTTTGGTGCATAAAGATAGAGCCAAAGACAACAATGAGGGGTGCATGAAACCCATGAAAACTGTTGATGGTGAAGAAGAGGGGGAAGGTGAGCAAGAGGCCTTATGAAACCACGACAAAAGCAGTGAAAAGTTGCTAAATTAACTTACAGTGATATTCCAAATAGTACTCTATGCATTCTTGCAAAGTACTTGGAGCCTTCTCTGGATTTATACATTAAAAATATAAGAAATACAACCATAGTGCTTAAACCTAATTGTGTAACACCCCCGCAATGGTACTCTGCAAAAAATTTCAGAAATTTACCCATTAAATTCAAAAGTAATGTTAACATCTTGGGCTTTTTCCCCAAAATACATCTTGATTTCAGTGACCACTTAGCAGAGGTAACAACGCTTTCCTTCCAACACTCTCCAAAGTTCCAAGTCTTTCCATCCTGCGGAGCACTCTGAAGGCACTGGGAATTCTGAGGCTGCACCTACTTACACGCTCAGGTTTAAGTGAACTGAACCTCCCAGCTGTCCTCACTCAGCACGTTTGTGTCACCTTCACGGAGGAGTTTTGTCACGTCAACTTGGATTCTTTTCAGAGGAGACTCAGAAGCTCCACTCTAAGAGTGCATCAAATGTACTGTAATAGGGACACAGGGGTCCAAACCAATGCCCCTTGAACAACTTCACGTCACACCTACGGTGAGAGCATTTCATCAAACGGCCCCAACTAAAACTAGTCTGAGGTAAAATCCCTAAACTAAACTGCTACAGTGCAAACATATAAGCCTTAGCACCAACTGCTTTGATCTAACGATCTGCTTCCACTCACCAAATTGCTTGCTTACACTGACATAAGCTGAGTGTTCATCACCTCTCAGAAATGTTTTTAATGCTCTACAGAATTCAAGTCATATGCTATAGTTCTCAAAACTAAAACTCTCAGAGAAGCAAGTGATTGACATTCACAAAGAACAAAGCACACAGCAACAACTGTTTTGTTTCCTGTCACTGATTACACTGAAGAATTAAAAGAAAAATCAGATTTTTGTGGGAAATTCTGAATCAATTTGGTATTAACATAATGTTGCTAACTTGAGTAATTACTGGATAATATTTAGCAAAGAAAAATTGACAACATAAAGAAGAATAATTAAGAAAATAATCAATGAGAATTAAGAAAATAACCTTAAAATATTGTCGGCTAGAGTGACTGTCAACATGGAAGAAAAGCTAGTGCAGCAATTAATTAATGTTTTGAGTATTTGGAAAGTTTTATTCATCATTTGAAACATTTAGAAATGTATTTTTCTTTTGTCTCTCAGTAAGAGAGGAATGCTGTGTATGCACAGTTTGTAAGAAGACAAAAACCACAGAGAGGTCCCGATCCTGCTCACCTGATTCACACAGCAGGCCCACAGAAGTCTGCCAAAGAGAGTTACTGCCACAAATACGCCAAACACGATTTGACTAATAAATTGGTTCAGTGCTGTCTCATTCTGTAAAACATTTTTTCAGAGGTTTTAAGGACTATTTCAAAGCTATATATTCATTCTGCCCCTGATTGATGAATGAGTCTATTTAGACAGTTCACTGAAAACTGTTGAACTTCAAAGGTTTTATGAAATCATTTATTATCTCACTTGTGATTTGGAAACACGCTAGCTGAGAGTCCCAGTGCATATGGTAAAAAGCAGTATTTCCCTATTAAAAAAACTCACTTTTTTCTAAAGAAGAAAAAAAATCCTTTCTATAGACTTAACATAGGACTATCAGACATACCAAAAAAAGGTCAAAAATCTGCAGTTACATTTTAAGTTGTTAATTTTATTACACCGTAAGCACAATAAGACTGTTAAACGTAGAACAAAAGAGATTTATTTTATTACTTTCTTACCTGTAAAAGGAATTTAACCCTATCTCTCTTAGAAATTTTATCTTCCAGTGACATTGCACAAACTACTAATACGGAGAAGTTTCCAATGTTATATAGTACTTGTATGACAGTATGTCCTACAGGACAGGTGAAGGCTTTAATAGAGAAAAATGGTAGCTAGGAAAATGTTCCGCCTAAGGAGAATGTATTTATATATGTAGGAGGGTACAATAATGCATTCGCCCAGAAAAGAGAGATCCGCACTGATACAGGAGTAAACAGTTATTTATTGTTTCTCTGTCATATTAGAAAGCCCACTTCTTACCACTTTATTTGAAATTTTACTACAAGTGAGGTGATTGTACTCTTCTTAAAACAAGTAAGAGCTTCAATGATTTTCAACACAATTTGAAAAAAAAAAATACCGGGTAAAATACTTAGTGTGATAAAAACTAAGAAAAAACCCTAGTTTTTCAGCAGCAGGGGCATGACATTTCTTGTGCTGTGGAACTTCTGAAGAAAAGAGATCAAATTCAATTCACCTGTCTGCTTATAAAAGGTGGGGGGTTTAGGTTAAAAATGAAAACAGCATAGCTACTTGCCCAGTGGCATATACAATAAAATATATTTACAAGCAGCACATATTAATTCAGCCAGAGTAATGTAGCTAATCTCTTATGCTTGTGAAGTTCAAATGGCAAGCCTCTCTCCTTCACTCTAGAGAGCAAAAACGATTCTATAAATACGCTGCCTCAGTTCTGAGGTTTCTTCCTGCAGAGAATTTGAAGTATAGAGACTATGTTATTAAAGATTGCACCAAATATGCATTTGGTTTAGATAAACAACCTTGAGAAGCCTGACTGAAAGCAAAGTAAAGCAACATTGTTTACTTCACACCATTAGATCTTCTGATTATCAAACAAAATTTGACACAGTAACGCAGAATTTGTAATCTCGGGATCAAAATTAACAAGTTTGTTCTTTTTGTAAAATTTCCACCAGGTCCTTCCCTCTGGCAGTTCAGAGAACTGTATTACATAGCATGGCACTATGAAATTCCAGCTCCCTTCAAACCTGTCTAGGAATGATATTAAAAATACAACTTCTGGACAAAGAACTAGTCAAACCTCAAAAGCAAACTTAAAAAAAAAAACCACAAAAACAAAAGGCGGCATTCTTCTCCCTCATCATATTTCAAAGAGCAGCGCTTTGCCGTAGAAAGAGACCCCATTCGCTCAGCGGTGCCATCACCTCCATTGTTCGTTAGCCCCTATACGGCAGCGGCGGGTGCCACCTATAGGATGTCCATAGGAGCGCCCGGGATCGCGCTCCCCAGGTCCCTCTGTCGGGCACGTCCGGCCGGCAAACGTGCAGCCTCCGCTGCTAACAGCAGGTGTCCTCACTTCTGCTCAGAGTTTTACCTCCAAATCATTGCTTTAAAAGCATTTTCATGTTTCCTGAGACGAACTCCAACTTCTGGCTGGAGTCTTAAGTAGTAGCGAGGTGATTTGGGATGGGAAATTGCAGCCCCTGAACTCTTAATTCAGTTCAATAAATGCAATTTTGCAGAAAAACAAAAATTCCCCTGTTGCTAACACAGTGTTATCTGCTGGGATGTATTAGTGAGCCCACAGCCAAACAAATCTCCTTCTAAAGCACAATTTGGAATAAAAACAAGAAACTTCTAAGTAGGATAAGATCAGTTCTATTTAGGTTGTAGTTTCATCAAATGCACCAGTGTTGCATCAGAATAACCTTACAAAGAAGAAGATGAAGATCATTAAAATACATTCAACTTGGAAATCCCAGGTAATATTAGATTGAGTAATATATACACAAACATACACACGCACAGAAATGCACTAACATCTGCTGTTTAGATTTCTCAAATCAATATATCTGACTTAATTAAAAAGCAAGCAATTGTGCTGAAACTCAGTGTAGTTTTGTTGACTAATTAAGGAGACAAAAAGCCAGTCTTACTCTTTAAGTAGAACACCAGAAATACCTAATCTAACAAAAGTGGCACCTTTCTCTCTCCAGCCTCTACCCCCTCTACATTTAATCCTAGGGATCATAATTCTATTTGAATACATCAAGGCATTATTCTTTAATGTCTGAAAGACTGGCATGGGTAGCAAAATGATGCCAGAGTAAAAGGGCAAATTTAAACCAGAATTAATGTATTTAGAAGCCCAGGTAAAGTAACATTACAGCATAGAGACTCTTATAACAGAGATTCACTCTGTCAAGTAGCACATATTATCAAAACAAATAAAATACTGGGCACAGCTCTCCAAGATGAATAGCGTTAATTGGAAGATTGAAGCAGACATTGAATACCATGTACCACTCTGCCATCGGTTTGATTAGAACAAATTTAAAAGAACGTAATACAAGAGCAAGGTCTTAAAACAGGGACACTATTAAAGTTGGAGTTTTGCTAAGCACAGATATATTTATTGAGGTTTGGTATAGAATTAAATATTATTCAGAGCATGAGAAAATATCTGAGAGTCATTCCCGAGACACCAGTATCTCTTTGACTGGGCACCAACAATAACACAATTTTTTATCTACGTATCGCCACCAGGTCTTCATGACAATAGTGCTACAAGGAAACTGAAATATTGTAAAAAAGGCAGACATGAGAAAATACTTGGCCATTCACCACTGCTTGAAAATCTAGGAGTAGTATTAGACATACTTAGCCTTTCTCCTGGGGTTGGAGAAAGCTATCCTTCCATCTTGCTTTTGTTTTTTAAATCATTAAAAAAAGACAACTTCAGTGCCATAAAGCACAATTCAATTGCCTTCATAGGCTAACACTTTTTTCTCTCACCATTTTGGAACAAAACAAAACCCAAAGGCATGCCATAACTGACTCTCCTCTGACTACTCTAGAACACTAGACCTACAAAAAAATTAACAGTCCCCACTGCCATTCTGCCCCAATATAGTTTGATGTGGAGTCAGAACAGTGACCATGCTGTTGGCTGGGAAGTGGTGGAAACGCAATCAGCATCAGGATGGAGCTTGGTAGAAAGGATTGCAGAAGCTCCCTTTGGCAGATAGACATTAGATCAGCTTAATTGCCTGTCACATCTCACCAGCTTTGAGGCTTTTATCTACCTAAATCAGAGCAAATATGAACCTTAAGTAGGCCTTCTACTTTGAGGGATATAAGCTATTTTGCAATGCAATTTTATGGGATATAAACCAATCCCATGGTAGTTCACTGCCCAAAGAAGAGCCTAAGGTCTCTCTTCTTTCCCTCCTCATTCCTGGTCCCAGCAACACACTCCCACTGCCCCTCCTGCACTTGGATTTGGCGATCCTGGGTTGTACAGCAAGTTCAATGAAAGTCTAATCAATCAAGGAAAAAAAAAAACAAATTCCTTTAGATTAATACACTAACTTGACAGCCACATAGCTGTTTTATCCAACACAAGAGCAAGGACAGCAGCACTCAGCTAGCAAAGGGGGCAGAGAGCAGTGAGACCAAGCTCTGCATGGAGCTGATCCACCTGCTGCCACAGAAAGGGGAGATTCTCCTCTCCTGGACTATATCATGGAACCACTCCCTGGCCTCTCCAGCCTGCATTAACATACACATTTTAATTACCATTATTAGCTTAATTCCTTCCCAGGCTGGAAAATAAACAAATTGAAAACTCTGGTTTTAAATTTTATTTTCAAAGGAAAGGAAATCTGTTCCCCAACCTGGTACCTATTTAGGCAGAGCAGAGAATTCTAGCAAATAAATCAAGGCTTTGCTGTGAGTAATACCCATGATTTTAGAAAAGCTTCTATTCACCTGTGTTTTAGGAATGTAGATTGTTTTAAAATATTACATTACTATAGTAACTCATGGTTCAGACCTGTCATCTTGATGTCTCTCTAATTCTGGAGACCAAAAACCCATTCCAAATACTACTCAATCAAACCCAAGTGTTTTGTATGAACAATCTCACAAGACTTAAAAACAGGTATTCCTACTGATTTGAAACACCTTTCTAGAATCACATGGAAATCACTAGGAAATTTCTTTCCTTTTAAAAAACAGATGATTATACTTAACTATATAGGAAGTGTTTGTAGTTCCGATAACCCTGTATTAAGTCACCCAATCATATTCAGTCTTTCTTCTTCCTCTAGTTGTTTTGATCATCTAAATCTTCCTCATATCTGCCCTATTTGTTTTTACTGGGATGTTTCTTACAGAGATCAGTGGGTTTACTATATAATCATCTCCAGCTTGCTGTTCACCATCTGCTTGCAACTTATGCTAGTAGAGTAAGTAGGTAAGTAATTCCATTATTGTACTTATTGCTGCTGTATAAGCAAGGAAAAAAAAAAAAAAAAAAGAGAAAAAGTGGCACACTGAAGAGATTACTACCAAAACTAAAGGATCCCAAACTTGGTTTGCCTTGGTAGCTAATCTGTGAAGGTGAGGGAGCTGGAAAAGCAGCAGTTCTCTGCTTTGTTCAAGTTTAATCATGCCCAGGAAAAATGTTTGACTATGCAGGTAACATTGTGTATTATAAAGTAGCGTGCATATCACTAATCATACACAGCTCAAAGCATGGGGGACCCAGCACTAAGCATTCAGTAACAGGATATGTCATGAACATTATAACCTATAATACAGTTTCCATACTACTAAGTGAATTATCATATTTCATAGGTATGAACTACTAATTATCTTCAGCACAGTCCAAATAATGTATCTTCCTCTCAAAATCTTGCCTGTCTCACTTTTATATTCCAGGCAGACCAAATCTGCTTCTCTTAAAATCAAACTTAAGAATTCTCCAAAATTACATAACAGTTCTGCATATGTCCTAAAATCCTGTCAACCTGATACATTACAACATTTTTTTTTTTTCTGATTGAACTTGATTTGAATCCAGTCTTCAGGAAACAGAAAGCTTTTTTATTTCCCTTCCTGTTACACATCTCCCATAGCCATTGTAGTCCCTTATTTTTCTACTGAAATCATGTAATTAAATAATGTGGATATGATTACTTGACTTATATTACAAGAATAGGTCATCACTAATACTTTGATGTGATTATGAAGCCCTGTATCTTCAAAGGGACAAAACAACAAAAAAAAAATACAATACACAAAGTCAATTATTTCCTATAATCTCTCAATTTACTTAAATTAAGAACATTACAAAAGCAAATTAAAAATAAGCTACATCTATAAACGTATCACACAAAATTATTAAAAGAATCAATGGGTTGAAAATACACTGTTAACCTTATACTTACATGATGCAGGTCCCTTCAACTGACTTTAGAATATAAATAGCTGAATGAGAACCACACTGACCATGATGGCTATAATTTCACTTTTCAAAATTCTTAAGCTTCAGCGAATTATTAAAAGCCTGTACTTCTACTTTACAGCAATATAACTCTAGAAACATGTAGTGTCATACTTCTAAATGTACTTAGTATAAACACTTTTAAAACCGTATTTTTCTTTGAAGGTAGAGTATTACATTACAATATTGACAGAGGCACTGCAGATCTACAGAACTATTTTAACAAGAAAGAACATTTTAAATGTCTTCTGAAGACTTTTATTTTCCACAAAAATATAATGAACTGTAAACTTGCACTACTTCTAAATCCCATTTTAAAGATCAATGACATGCCACAACTCATACTTAACATCTTGTTCTCCTCTTCAGAAATACTTTCCCAAAGAGAAAGAGCAACTAGTTTTCCAAATTGTTACCAAAATGTTCAAAATTCTTGCTAAATAAATAAGTTCTGAAATTATGATGTAATGTTTCTACGTAACAATTCACAAGTTTCAACTAATATTTGTTTCACCATCACAATCTGCACTACCCACTTTCATTATTTCTACATATATATTACGGATGATTTAAATTATTTTGATTTTTTTTTTAATTCTTCTGTTAATTCGAAGAAACTAAAAGTGGAAATCATAACCTGTCTTTTAGCCTGGGTTACTGATAAGTATGATGTACAGTTCTCAGATAAAAACTTTTACTCCTTTCAAAACCACCCTCCTTTTCATTAAAACCTAATTATTAGGAAGTCATACACATTAGAATAAACGGTGGGAATTAATCTGCATTTCCTTGCACAATTTCAAAATCTGTTAATACTGCAGGTCAACATAAAAACCCTAACATCCTAATGAAAGCTTTTCCTATTCTCTAACCTCTTTTCTTCAAGAGCAATATCCAAAGCATTCTCGCTTTCTTTTCCTTTCTGTGGGCAATTCAGGATGCAATTTCCAAAGTTCTATGTCACTCCTAAAAGTCTTAGTCGCCCTTGAGTCTGTTCCCGGCCAATCACCAAGACAACAGGTCATGGTAATGAATGAGAGATCTGACCCGGAGTCAATTCACTCAGTCACCACTTTATATTGGAATGACAAGTTAGGTATATGCCTGGAATTCCCCATCAGTACATATAATCTTAATAAGCTTTGTCACCTGAATCATCTCAGCCCTTTTCCTAGGCAAGCTGTCCCCTTCTCAGCTTTATAAGAACTGATATCATTAGTGGTTTTAGCTCACCTGCTGTCATGTCCCCCTTAGAAAGACTGCATCTCTCTTCATAACAGACATTTCATAGTCCTATTCCACAAAGGGTCTGATTTAAAACATTTTTAAGTTGATTCCTTACTCAGGAATTAAAAGTGAAAATGACTTAGCAGATCTGGCCTGAGACAGGAAAAAGCATCTTTGTTCGGAGCAATTTCTTTCTTAATTTTCAGATAGTTTAAATGTTTGGGACCTAGCGCAATGAGGAGATGGTGGGCTTCCAGTTCCTCTGTTTCTTGTGATGGCAGTTCTCGCCCTTAAAATCTACCAATTCCACAACATGGCTTAAGTCTTTGTGCTTACTGTTCAAGCTGTCTCCAACATTGTGGAAAACAAGTTCAGGCTCATCTAAATTTGTGTAGTCTTGAGTAGATGGTCCTGTGCTTAGCATGATGATTTTGCCAACTGCTGTCAAGGTAGCTGACAAATGCTGAAAAGCCAAGCCAAAAAGTCAATCCATCAGGGACCATGTCCAGAAACATAAGTGTAGTCTGAGTGGATAAAGGATCATTTGAAGCTTCTGCTGACAATTCTCCTGGGATGCTAAACAGTCCAAAATGGTCTTCTCCCTTTTTGCTTCTTCAAAGATTAATACAATGTTTGCCAAGCTGCTTTAGTTACAAAGGGACAAAGCCAGTAATCTACATTTTCTCCTGTCACTAAACTCTCAAAGAAAGCTACGCAAGATTGATGGTCTCTTTTAATGGTAATTTGGACAGAAAATACTGAGGTCTGATTTTGCCTTTAGTGAAATGTGCATGAAACATGTTCCAAAACTGTTGCTTGCTACTGTTATGCTTCGGAAAAGGCAAAAAAGGCCTATAGTTGTGATACAGACCATTCCTTTATGTAAATTCCTTTAGTTTTCATCCTTTTTCTAAGACTTAGTGAAATTTTTCCACTGACAATAGATTAAATCCCTCCACAAAAACTGTAGATCCTGCAATATCACCAAAGTGCTGTCCAACTCTTCAGCATATATTATTCTTTCTGCTTTCCTATTACCCTAGAAATAAGAAGAAACCATAAGCTTTGGTGGTTTTTGGTTATTCTTGGTGTTGTGTGTTTGTTTGTTTTTTCCTTAAAATTTTGTCAAAATCTCATTTCTGGACTTTTAGTCCCACTCTGTGACGAGTTACTCTCACCTCTTTACATGCAGTACAGGAGTACCCTCCCTTTTACAAGAAAACACCAGCAATTAACAGGCCACTATCTCAGTATAGATTTTTTCCTTTGCTGCGCCAAAACAGGAAAAAAAAACCTAACTACCTTTTAATGTTCTCTATTCTGTAAATCCAGGTGTGATTTATAACTCTCATATTTTACAACCATTCTTCTAATTAAGAGGAAGCTAAGTGATAAATACCAATTTTCTTTTTCAGGAAAGTAAACACATCTCAATCACTAATATTTTGCTACACCAAACCAACTTCTAACAATGCCCCTACATAAAACATCAAGGCTAACCAGGCACTGAAGGAAAAAAAACCTCCAAACATAAGTTTTGCCTATAGTAAAAGAAATATTGCTGGTTTCTCTTTTCAATCTGTGCTGCATTTCAAACAAGTTTATGACACAACCAAAAATAATTCACACACACAAATGCATCACAAAGAAAAAAAGCTTTTAAACTTCATCATAATATGTAAAAACTAGAAAAGAAAAATTGCTAGAGGAAAGGTTAACAGTCCAAAGGATGTTTTAAGCAAATCACACTTGAAGCTAACTTCTTTCCTTGCAAGCTTCAAAAAAAGATGAAACAAGCAGTTCGCAAGTAAGTGGAAAGGAAAATAAAACAGTCTTACTTGCAAACTGTTTATGTCCCTCATTCTTAAATAATCTGTTGAGGTTTTGGCAATATTATAATTGATGACTGAAATTAAGACATTTCTAGATCTAAGACAGGAAGCAGCTATTATTTCTGTATTACCCAGATAATATGAAGATTATTTGAAGGCCAGATAATCTGGAACCAGGTCTTCTTACTCAGGTGCATTAAAAATTCCCGTGTCTTCAATTCACATAATTATTTAGCTATCATTTGAGTTATCCAGTGGACTAAGCAACATTACAGTATTTCTGTTATGCGAGAGGAGTCCCTAGCTCCTAACAAGCAAATGGAGTCTCCTAAATTTACAAAGAGTGTTAAGATAATGGACCACTTTGTCTTGCCCCACCACGCCGTGCTATATTAAACAAGGAGGAAAAAAAATAATTCCAAGAGAAGACAGTCTTAACGCAATATGTACCACACACTGTGGCCCTGACAGCATATATATTGTGAACAGGCCTTGAGAAAGCTAAGCTGAGGCTGCATAAGGCCACAGCACTGAAGCACAAAGATCAAAGCTTAAACAAACTACAGGGTAGTTTCTCAGTGTGCCTTTGAAATGTAACACATTATATTGATTTTTGTTAATATTCATCAGCATTGCCAGTGTGATTTTGGTTGTCAAAAGCCCTACACAGAGCAGCTCTACACATGCAATAAAATATTTTTAAAAACGTGAATAAAAATCTTTTAAAAAACAGATGGAAAACCAACTCTTTTAAATTTACACGTATGTTAAGCTAAATCTGGCCACCTACTTAAACAGTATCTGTATCTGAGACAACAGTGCCAAGGTGTAAGCAAAACAGAACAAAGATAATGCTTTAGTGTAATCTTGTGATGTCAAGGCCAAAATTCTCTTCAGAGTCAGATCTACATAAATAGTGGTATATTTTCTAATCTACCTTCAGCATATTTCTATAACTCAGTCATTTGACTTTTATTTTAATACTTTCAGGGCTACAAAGAAAATTTGGGAGTAATGAATTGTATTTACCTTGAAATAAAATAATACATCATGTATTTCATGTATGCAATATTATCCTATTGTAATTTCCTTACTTTTTTGAAAATCGTATGCAATGCTTTGATGTTCTGTAGCATGCAATAATATATTAACTGTTTCCAAAAGAACTGCTCAATGCTTTATTCATGTTTCCATCTTAATGCGGTTTTTTTTCAAAATGAATCAAGTTTATAAAAGAAAATTAAACAAAGAAGTATTATCCTTTCTCTGATCTTTGTTCTGATCATGAAGATTTTAAACAGTATTAGTCTCACACATAGCAAATTACTGCTTGTTAACTACTGTTGCCAACCGTTAGGGTACGTCTGCCTTACTATATCAGTTTGACCCAGCTTCTAGTGCTTAATGGTCCTCCAGGCTAAAAGCGAAAGCTGATCCATCAGGCTTACATTAGCATAGAATAACACTCAATGCTTATTGATGTGCATGCAGTGTAACTACCACCCCCGGCACCTAGCTCAGTCCATTATTTTCATTTTATCTCAAGTCATTTGTATGGTTGTCTGCCCCAGTTAAAGCCATGGCAAGACTGGTACTTAAATGAATTTGTGAGAAAAGAGACAAATGCCCCCTGAACTTCCAGCACTTTTCTATCACGACTTGCTAACATAAAATATAGTAGTACTGTTATGTCCACTTAGCCAGCATGTCTAGAATGGCTTTAAGTAGGAAAGAAAAATCACTTAGGACTCTATCAGCTAAAAAGACTGCTGATTAAATGTTGGGGGTGGTGAAGAGCAGGCCGTTACTGGTTTGGGTGTTATTTTTACAGTGTGTCCTTTTTAAAACGCTGTTTTGATTCTGCTCACAAGCCATTCAGGGAAACTTCAGCATCATCACATTTGGAACATACTGGTTTAAGTATCTTGCTTTAATTGAACACTGTGCATTAAGGTTAAAAATAATGTTTTAATCACACAGTGAAATCACCACATTGTAACTGAAAAAAATCTGAAATCTAAAGGCACACATTGTATAATCATATTAAGAGAATGCAAACTATCACAAACTGCAGGGCACGGCAAACTACTTGGCCACAAAACATAATCATTGCAAAAAACATACATGACCATTCAACATTAACAAACCAGTACAAAGACAGATACAAGACAGTTTCTGAAGTTTAACTTCATGTTATTTCATAAAATGTAAATAAAAAATTGTCTCAATTTTTGCATTTCTCAAGAAACTTACAGTTGAGCATAAGAAAGCAAAAAGAGCCATTGCAGATGTTAAGATAAAGACTGTTCTTTTGAGCGTGGATTTAAACATTTTATAATTACGGCATTAACAAGCTCCTCTTTTTGCATAAACAGCAAAGCACAGGAATTCATGAGAAAAATTTTGTTCAAGCAACGGTAATGTCAACCATTTTATGACATATGGTCAGACAGTTAGACTGGCCAGAGAGTCCAACATATTTCCACTTCCACCAAATAAAAAGCATTTATACTATTACTTGTAATATGCTCCTAAATATATACATAATTTTACAGTTTTAAAAAGAATCATCCCAAAAAATAAATATGCCATGATGCTAGAAATTATCAAAGAACAATCCTCAGAATAACACCCCAGCTCTCCTACCCTCCCATCCAATATTAATGAATGGTAGAACAGTTACCCAAAAGCTCAGCTGGAATCTAGCACTGGTAACTCCGTCAGTGGCAAGGAAGAAAAGGTGAGGAAATTGCAGCTTTAAAAATGTACACACATTAAGAGAACATTTGTGTTGAGGAGAGGATAACATTTTCCTTTTTGTAGTGCTCCTGCAGCACAGGGAAACCTGTGGAGCTGGCTGGTATCCAACCAAATGGGGTGATTCTCCTTTTACTCCAGTGAACCTCCAGGACATGTATGTAAGCAGGAGGTTTGTTAGTACTCATTCCTCCTCTTGAGCAGTCAGAGAACAGACACGGAAATTACATTTTGTGCTTTGAGTTTCAAACCTGTGTTATAAGCAGCTCTAAGTTAGTGTCTTTATCAGTTTAAGGACATTCAAGGACTTTTCTATAACTTATCCAGAGAGGAAAGCATGAGGAAAACCAAAACTGCTAGTGATTTACAATGTTTTTATAAGGGTTTCTTCACTCCTCTTTTTGGGCTAAAATTAAAATATACATATGCAGTCAAGGTAACTAAAATAACTGTTTCTCAGAAATTTATGGTTCTTTGACACATAAAAACTGCTTTAAAAAGTGTTTCATGAGTGTTGTTATTCATGGGTAAGAAGGGAAGGTAACAACAAAATGAAAAGCAGAAAAGAACTGAACTACACCAGGCCAAATGCATGTCTGTAAGTGCTCCTTAAGGCAAAACTCCACTATAAATAACACATCTAAAATACCTTCCAAATAAGGTCTTCCCTCTGCTGACAACATTTGCTTCAGAATATGACACTATTCTGATTAACTACAATTAGCCACCGGTCTTTAAACCATTTCTCTAACAGAATGCAGACACTTTTGCTTTTGCACAGTAACAACTACACTTGTTTTACAAACTAGAAAAGCCAAATGAAGCAGTGAAGTTACTTTGTGGTAGACTGGTAGAAGTACAGCATAAGGCAGACTGACAGCAGCCCTTCTCCAGCACAACTGTCTGTTGAGCTATCAAGCAGTGTTGGTATTTGCTCTTTAGAGAGAGACAGAAAGTGAGTTATGTGCCCATCATAATAGGGATTTGTGCTATGATTACAGTAGATGCTGAAAGGAATGATTGAGAAGCTATTTCACAAGAGCAGGCATAACCAGAGTATTAGTTTTTGAAGAGTAACAGCACAGGCTTTACTGAGAAAGGTGAAGTTCACAAGAAAGAGGAAATAAGTTCCAAAAATGCTTTTACACATTTAATAGCTTAGGAGATATTATACTAGCAACCTAACTAATTTAGGAGCTTTCATTTCTTCAGTCACTTGTCCTTTGCTTTAGGTTCTTCCCTTCACATACCAACACTAGAAAGTAAATTACTCCTCAGCAATTCACACCCTGAGACGGACTCCATGCACACGTTTTGTGCACATATATATATATGTATAAAGGAGTACAGAATTCATTGGCTGAGTTCCTCTGATCGTGGCCTCTTACAGGCAAGTGACCTCGTCTAAGGTGAGAGGACAGAACAATATTTAGGACAGGTCAGTATTTACTGTCCTGGAAAGAAAGATGTACTTCTTTAAGTTGTACTAACAAAACCTTACAAAACTGTTTAGGTAGGCTACTTTGAGCACATACTTAACACTTCTACTGCACTAAGAGCCACGATGTGTGAGGTATTTTACCAAGTGGCCTCTAAACACTAAATAAGCTACAAGCCCCCAGACCAAAACCGCTACAGTTCTCCAGTGAAAAGGGTTCTGCAGGATTAATAGGTATGTCTATCTGTCTCCCCCGTGTTGTCACTTAAACACTGATGAAACGAAAAATAACTTTAAGAATGCGGTTCAGTGAATCACCTATCCAGCCATACATTGAAATACTTCTGCACTTATGATCTCCCAGAGATAAAGAAGTTTCATTCCCAGGTAACCTGCTCTATACCTTCCTGACTAAACACTATGTATTCATGTCTTTGAATGGAAAAGGGAGGAGTATATGTTCCATCTCTCTGAGAACCTCAGACAAATGCAGGAAGTCCACAGGCTCTTCCAGTTAACTATTCTTTTTAAAGATTTTCTTCAGGGAGGTTGCAATTTGGTTCTTAATCCTTGCTCTTTCAATTGAGGTTATCAATGAGGGTGTCAATTAGTACGCACTGTAGTACTCCGCATGATGTAGAAACCTAACCCACAGAGAACTGCAGGGAGATGCATTGCAAATATGCCCTTCACTCTTTTCAAGCACTAACATGGGGATTTCATTATATTACAGGGTCAGAGAGATCTCCAAATATTTAAAAGAAAAATGAGTGTGAGCTGTAGTGCTTAAAATAGACAGAGTCAAGGAGGGAAAACTAACCACATTTGTTTTGTCTTGTCATCACTTCTACATAATTCCCTTGGGTCAGCCAACCTGCACACATAAATAAATGAGAAATTAAGATCTGGCCTTCCTTGAATTTCAGATTATTCAAAACATTTCAAGACATATTTCTATTAAAAAAATAAAAAATAAAAAGGAATACAGAATAAGGCAGACTAGCTGGGCATTTCGCAGATGATAATCTAAATGACAATCCTATTAAATCATCCCCACATGCCACCTTAATTATTATATAGCTCTGTAACAGTCTGCCCTTTCTTCCCAAATCCTGTGGGAACTGATACACAGTAACTCCACACAATCAGCTTTCTGGCTGTGTCACAGACCCCTTCTCACCACGCTTTCTTCAGCATTCTTGTCCAACAAACTCTGTGAAGGTTTCTCATGGAAAGTAATGTTGGTCAAATGAACAGTCTTCTGCAGGTTTGTCACAGCAGAGTGAAAACACTGTGTGATCAGCAGGGAAAATTACTTACAAAAAACATACCAGCACCTCTCAAAAATAAATTAAGGAGTTGTATGGTATCTTGGAAAATCACTGGGGACACTGTATTTTGATATTACTGCTTCATCCCATGTAGGTATTACCAAAGTCTTCAAAATAAGAAAAGACCAAATATATCTCATTAATTCTGAAAGGAGGCAGCACATTCTTAATGATAATTCACAAAAATAAATAAGATAATATTCCATACATTAAAACACCATTAATATTTCCCAGACCTGATTTGATCAAGCATACTTAGCATTTATACAAGGTATCCACTTGCACCAGAGAACTTGCTACTACACAAAGTATTAATGGACTTGAATCAGCAACATCAGAGAGAGAGAGATGTAGATATCATCCTAACAGGATACAGTCACACCACTTTCATAAACACACCTCTTAAAATAGCATGAAAAACAGCAGACCCAAAAGTAAAAATGCATGTGTGTTCTCCAGGACACAGAGGCAGACCCCCAAATACTTAGGAAGATAGAAAACAAGAGTCATAGCACATGGCAAGAATTGTTTCAGAATAAGGATACATTTAAGAAAGGGATTTTCCAGAAGTACTGGATGTAATATGGAATGCAGAAAGAAAAGTATTACAAAGGCATAAGAACTTGGACCAGAGGTTACTGGAAACAGAGAAATGGCTGTAACAGTTGAAAGTGAGATGGGAAAAAAAAAAAAAAAAAAACTAACAAAAAAACAAACAAATGAACAAACAAACAAAAAAATAACAACAAAAGTCATGTAGAAGATTCACTTCCCTTAAGGTAGCAGAGGTGGATTTACATCTGTTCACTGCAAAAATTTTGGAAAGGAAGAAAAGCATGTGATGGTTTTTAGAACTGGTTAGAATCAGAGTTACATGTATCCCTACAGCTCCTAAGGAGAAAATCTGGGTAGGGTGCTTTAGAAAGATGGCTAATGGGTATGTGAAGAAGCTGGAAGAAAAAAAAAAAGAGTGACTGGCAACATGAAATGAGCCAAAAGGGTGATGTGGCATTCAGTGCAGTAGGGTTTGAGTAAGCTGGTTAGGAACAGAGGAGGGGGCTGGTCAGAATTGCTACCTGCGCCAAGAACCACATCCCAGCAGTGCTGGAACCCATCAGCCCCACAGGAAGGAGCAGCAGGAGCACAAGAGACAGTACCTCCAAAAGGAGTGTCCTCCTCCTTGCCCTAAGGCTTTCTCACTAATGATCCCAGGAGATACTGTTTGGATTTTCTCTTTGTTAATCTCAATTGAGAAGAGCCAGAAGCAGACAGGTTTTAAAGTTGGGTCCAGGAAGGGCAGGGCAGGCCAGGCCAGGCCAGGCCAGAAGAGTCTCTTTCCTTTTCTCAAGCACGAGAAATGGGGGACAGGGGATGGGATGGCTGCAAAATCACTACTTAATTTTCCTAGTCCATCCATCAGTGTTGTCTCAGTGCTGTTACCAGAGCTTGTTTAAAAAAGCTCTGAGCAAACAACACTTCACACCTACAGAAAGAAACCAGAATCTTCCCAGTGCAGTACCCAACTGAGATAAAGAAAATTATAGATGGGAGCCTGGCCTGAATTTTATAGATTTCTGCCACAGAATACGTGCAATTTGACAGCTACTTTCTCTGTCTCTTCTCTTAGTTTGTTATTGACTCATACTTAAATCCCTCTTGAAGGGCTTACAGAGCTACAGTTTTCACTTACTAAACTAAAAGCTAAAAAAGTGAGTTTGTGATTATAAATTCAATTCCAGTACATTCTCTTTCTTAAGATTTCAGCCTGTATTCATTAATCAGTGACTTCTCACAGAGTGTCTTCTACCCTGACAGGAGTGCAGGTTTCAGGATTTGACAAAATGCAGCTTTAGTTCAAGCATTTCAAAAAGTATTTAGTAAACTGAAGCAAAAATTAAAAAAAAAAAAAAAGCTTGCTTCATGAAGTCTATGATACAAATTTCTTTAAACTAAACTGAAATCCACTCTCTATACTGAAGACGACAAAAATTATGCCACTAGCTGAATTTCATTGCCAAGCTGTCAACTTGAATTTCTTCTGTTTAAAAATAGCTGTTCATTACATTCAGTAATGGGCTGTCAAAGCATTACAGCACTGAACCTATATCATAAACAGAAGCAATTGGGGCAATGTGCGTTATTATGTTTAGATTACTAGCATTTTTACAAGACCCCTGGGCTAATTTTAAATGAGATGGTTGACTCGAACTAAATCAAACCCAATTTTATTTTACTTCAAAGCTACTACAGATTTTCCATTTGTACCTGACTAATTCTGGCCTTAATGGAAGTAAAACAAAAGATTTATCAAATGTAAACATACAGTATATTCATCCTTGTGTTTGACTTCATGGATATATTTACTCTAAACAGCATATGAATAATATAAATACTCTATTTGCCAAATTAAATCATATTCCCAATGGTATGAATTGGTATTGTTGCTCCTATGAATACATAAAAGGTTGTTAGCAAAAAAATCATGCCTGAAGCATATATGCAGCAATATTTTAGCACAATGAAATAATTAGAGATGTTTTTAAACTAACAAATGCATAACCCGTCTTAATAGCTCATGATACAATTTAGCATACTATTAAAAAAAAAAAAAACTATAAAAAGGTATCTAGAAACCACAGTTGAAACATCCTTACACAGCAGGATGTCATAAACCTAAAGGCATGCCAGAATAGCTTAGAGGTATGAAAAAAATAGACTAAAATAAGATCTGATGACTTGCAAATACAAATAATGAATTCTAGGGCCAGACTACCGATTTCTTTACTTTCATTAACAAAACAGCAGAACAAAGGGGAAAAAAACCACACAACATGTAGAAAGGTCTATACCTTCCTCATTTTGTGGGAAAACAAATCATTCTTCTAGATAAGGAAGACAGGAACACCACTGATACAACTTGGTGGTTAAGTAGCAACATTGGGATTTATGGTTCCTTAGTTTCCAGTACAGTATTTTCCAGAGTTAGTAGTTCAGCTGCAAAACATTTGCTATGTGATGAAGTTTGTTAGGCTGGGTTTCAGCACCAGAGAGAAAAAAAGCAACACATTTATGAAGTTTAATTATGACCATATAAATAAAGAAACTTGCTAATAAAAGACTTCATTGATTTTCAGCATCAAGACATTTAAAAACAAGCGTCCACACAAAAAGCACTATGACAAAACAATATAATCCTTTTGATAAAATTAACTAATAATAGAATTTTTATTTAATAATAGAGACTTGCAGCCCAAAGATGATATCCTGCGGAAACACAAAGGAGGATCAAGTCTACTCAGCTGCAGGGAGTTCCACAAGGACAGATGCCAGTACATCCACAATCCTCCTTGTTGTGCCAGTATCAGTAAAATAATCTGTGCAACTCTTAGTGTGATAAGGTGACCTTTGGATAACACTAATCCCTAATTTTCACTTTATTTTTCTCTTTAAATTAACGTAAAATTAAAACAGACAAATTTTCTTTGTATACATGGCTTAAATGTGCTTCTGCACTGTCCCTGGCAGAGTTTTTTGGTGCCAGGCCTCTGAATAAAGCCCAAAAATTACTTAGAATTTTTTTCTTTTTTTAAATATAGGTTTGTAATACAGAAAGATCGGCCAGGTAAAACATAGAAGCAAATTCATCTTTCTCCAGATGAGAAGGAAATGCAAAAAGAATTGATCTTGTCAAACAAGAGGTGCTCAATGGCAACAGCAGCACTTCCCTACCTTATAGCTAAAACAGCAAAAATTCTATAGAGTCTACTAGAGACAATGCTGTAAATAACAGGGAAGTACGAGAAGCAGTGTCACTCAAAGAAAATTGGGTTTGGTCTAAGTTGAGTCCTCTGTGTTGGGTCCCTCCCCCCCATTTGTTTTACTGTTTGTTTTTACTTTAAATGCTCGCTGAAATTATAAAGTAATATTTTCAAAGAATAATACAAGAACCATTACTGCTAACTTTTATCCCTTTGCAAGTGATCAACTCTTACCTCATTTATTTACCATAAATGACAATTTTTCTTCCTTCGAAAACCTGTTTCTGGCCAACTCATATACACACTATATGCCTTCCTCACTGAGTACATAAGTGTCAGAACTTTTGAAACACTGGAATGACTATTTCAAAAAAATTCAATTAATAAACCACTATTACCTTCTCAAGAAAGAAGCCATTTAGACAAAGGAAATAATACAATATTAAGAATTATTTTTTTCATGCCATAGTAGGATGGCATTCTGCTGGCTGGTAAAAGGGATTATCCCTTTCAGTGCCCACAACACGCTGTCCCAGTCCCCTTCCTCCAGTCCCACACAAGTATTCCCTCCACTTTTTGTTCATAAGTTCTGGTAACAGTCCAATCTCTCTCTGGGTCAATTCTTGTCAATAGATATTAACATGCAGCCAGCTAGAGAACTGAATTTGCTCACTGAGGGGGTAGGATGAATAAAGAGAAGATGGGACCAGCTGGCTGATGTGCCTGCACCTTTGCATTCCTTCTAGATGAGCAGAGAGTCAACCTTGCTTCAGGAGTCCCCAGATACCCATAAGGAGAAATAATAATTTTATTATTATTATTTCTCTGTTTTGGATGGTCATTTGCATCACCAACTACGGATTCATTACCCTCTATAACATCAGCTCAACTTCAGCGATATCAACAAATAAGACTCCAGTGAAAGAAGTTTGAAGGACTTTTTCCCCATTTACTACTACAGGTAGTGTGGGATTCTTATGTTGCTCAATAACCTAAAAGTTCAGTTGAAGAGGTCAATGCATTTTGTACCTCCTTCCATGTCCACTATGTGCTTATGAGGTGCCTAGACTCACACTCAAGAAAAAGAACAAACCCATGAAAGCAAGAGCTACCCACAGCCTAGTTCCCAATGGAGCTCAGGATGGAAGGGAGAGTGTGACATCAGCAGAATTCAGAACACTTAAATTTGTTTGAGTGGCACAGAAGACATAAAACTCTCATTTCCAGTACTGGGGACCTACTTACTAACATAGAAAATCCTGATTGGAACTTCATTGCTGACGAATGTTGAGATCTAGTGACATGTTTTATATTTTGCTTCTGTAATACTGTTACTTTTGCTTGAAACAAGTGTAATCTCTTTGTTCCTGATTCACCCAAAAAAATTTAGAAAACCAAATATATCCATTATCTACTTTTATTATATTACATTTACTATTATTATTTATGCCAAAGTTAAATAATATTTGAAATACACAGTATTTTCAGCCTGACAGTTTGAGGAGTTTCTCATCCAGATCATCATCTTATGACCGTTTACTAAAAACTGGCAAAACCCAGTACGTTCATTCAATGACTACGGAATAAATCAAAGATTCAATTTTGACTGTTTCGCAGTTTAAAAAAATTATCATTAAGTATGTATGTATATAAAACCTATTTAGCACTAGTTGAGTCTGTGCTGTTTAAGGGTTGCCTAATGTTTGCCATAGTTTTCTTCCAGAAAAACAAATTTGTAATAACAGAAGGGACATGACTACTCATCCCTTCTTACTTGATAGTATCACACAATGATGACAGAGCCATCTAAAATGTAAGTCAAGTGTATTAACTTGTGTAAAAATAATTTCAGTGTTCTTGGTAAGAAGCATTAACAAGCATGACAGACTGCACTAATCTTTTTATGGCAAAATTATGCAAATTCCCTTAAATACTCATGATAATCATTCTACAGTCCACCAAGATATTGAAGGTATAATACTAAATTCTCATCTGGCTTAACATAAGGACTGCATGATAGCAAATACTTCCATACTACGTAGTATATCATCAGCTGAGAATCCTAGAGTATCTAGTGTCAAATATCCATTACCAGCTCCACAGTAAAACATGACACAATACATTGTAACACCTCCAAAGAGGCAGCTGCAATCTACTGTGTCAAAAACTGCATCCAAGCAGGATGTCAAGGTGTACAAGGCCTCTCCCTCATCTTTGATACATCTGAAAACATTATCAAAGCTCCTCATCTACAAAGATGGAAATTTGCTTAAACAACAGAAAACTTCTATGCTGAATAAACAACAGAAGACGACATGAAAATCCAAAAGTTTGCAGAAAAATAATAAAGATATGACTATAAAAAATGCAATGGTATGCACAATAAGAGAATCTTTGTGATACTTTTGATCCATCTAAGTCACCATAAAGTCAAGGCAACCTCAAACACAAAAAACACTTTTCACCCAACTAATCTGTAGTTTAGGAAGGTAAGTGATGTCTAATGCTGTCATACTGTAGAGTATAGCCATTCTTGAGTGACTGATAAGGAAAGGGATTTCTGACGGATTAGCTAGGTATGCTGTGCCTTGATAGAATGAAAAGGTAAAATGACAGATTAAATAATGTGGGACATAGCACTGAGTGAGAAGATTTACTAAGAGCAAGGAAACATAGAAAAGCACTTACATTAGTAGAACACAGAAGAAAATAGTTTATTAATTATTTCCAGTTCTCTTTTTTGTCATTTAAAAGAATACCATATGATTCTATCTTAAGTTGGTCTTTCAATTATATTAACATTTTTGCACAAAAGAGTTCTTAATATGAAAATCTAAGGTTTTATCTTAGTTCTAATAGTATCAATTCATGACAGGAACAGTAAATTTTTCAGTACCTCCTCGTTTTTCCAATATATCCTGGAGAAGGACTGCATCCATACATACCTCTCAGGCTCTGAGATACCATCCACTTACTTGCTGTAATATTTTCTGTGATTACATGTAGCTCCTTCCAAAACAGCAGCACATGTTCACTGGTGGGTTCTATTCCTATTGAAAACACTGTGAACACATCTGTTCTCATAGTGTACTTAGCGAAATAACACAGAAGTGTTTGGAAACTAAGATATTCTAAATGACAACCAGCAAAAATAAACAAACACTAACTGTGGAAAGGAAATTTGAGTTTCTCAAAAATGGCAAATATAAGCACAATTACTACTTTTGCTCTCTGCCCTGCAATACCATTCTACTTGCCCCATCTCTTGCTGCAACTGTCTTCTTTTTTTGCCCCAAGTCACTCTATTTATCCTATCCAATCTACCTCTGTGTCTTCATCAATTACCTCTTTCCAATACTTCCCATGTTACACGAATAGCATCTCCCATCACACTAATAACTTTCTTTTGCTTACACTGAAAGGAATTTTTTCTTCATTTTTACTCTTTGATCTCTCCACAGACTTTTGTACCATAGCTCATGCCTTTTCTCTCTCTCTCTTCTGAGTTCATAAGAACTTCTATCAAAAAATGCTCTTCCCCATAGTGAAGTAAACTTCATTTTTCATTATATTATGAGGTTCTTTAGAAGACTTCCATAGAATCCTTCACATCCTTCTTGTCAATATTCTTTGAAGTCTTCCCAAGATTCCTGTCTTAATATTTCCCCTACACACTCATATGAACTTCTCTATCAGCAAACTCTAAGATCTTCCAAGTCCTACTTTGTCATTAACTTATTCTCCCTCATGCTAGCTAGCACATTATCATTAAAAACCTTTTTGCCCATTATTTCTGTACTCTCTTACACTTGATAAATTTGCTACTGACTCAGTTGCTAAACACCACAGTCCCCGCATCCAACTTGTAATCTTAACACTGTTTTTCACTCATCATGGAGGGTTTTCAAAATTCTACCAGCTGTTAAATTTCTTCTTCATCTTAGTCTTCTCTCATTTTTAGTGTTAATACTTACACTGTTTTTATTGCTAATTTTATTGGCACTGATTTTCCTCATTTTTGAGCATAGATATTGTGATGTTCAGTGATCTCACAATGATTTGAAACGTAGATTCATCTTTCTCATCGTCATTACACAGAAAAGTCATATATCATACAGATGCTGGTTTTGTTTCCCCCCAAGAGAGACAGTAGCACTACAGAACCAGAAGTTAAAATGGCACATAATATACAACAGCATAAAGAAAAATACTCCCACTTTGCTATTACTTCGTTAAATAGTTAAAATAAGGAAGAGGTTGTTGGCTATAATTCTCTCGGTTTTGCCAGCTAACATTACATTAGGAAGTTATTAATATATTATGGATGATACATAAGCATTAGTATTTTAACAAAATATCAGATAACTATCATAATAGCCAAAATCTGCAATTTCTCTTTCTGAGTTGTTGAGGCAGTTGTGCTCTAGTTTTGTTCAGACACAGTAGTTTTTTCAAATTCCATTTGTAGAAAATATAAAAGAAATTTGATTTGATTACTTAATCTTTGTAATTGAATATTGATAGTCCCCAACAAAGCAGCTGCAGAGACACAGCAAGAGGATAAAGTAATAGAGTATAATGAAGTGAAATCATATGATGAGGACATCCTATTACAGTTATGTGAGATTTCCACAAGGTTTATCTGCATTTTAATTACAGTATTGCTTCCTTTAATACAGATAGGAAGGATATAAAGTAATTCCATATTTGATTCTAACTCTGATTGTTTCCTGTTAATCTGAGAAGAACAGTTGCCAAGAATATTCAAGGTCTATGTTTGCTAAACAACCATAAAATCTACTTAAAAGGTTCTGTGCCTTTTTAAATTTAACTTGAATCCTGTAAATTAGGAGTTCCCTTGAAGAGCATGAAGCTCTATACAGGTATATAGCTGAATGGAGGTAGGAACAAATTTGCATATAGATAGTTTAGTAAATGCCAAGCATATCAGTTTTGTAAAGTTTTAATCTTGTACACAAGACTATCACCAAGTCCTACTGCTTGTCCTAATTCATACTGGTAGGAATGTCTGTGGCCATTTCCTTACCATCTAAAGGGATGGCTTTGAACAAAACCAAGGTTGTGCAGGAAGGTCATAGGAAGCCATTTCCCTTACACAACCCATTATATTTGCATCAAATGACGGAATCAAGCTTTTTTCTCTCTGAATACCTGACTACAAATTACTTCCAGATGAAGATCTATCCATATTCACGTACTACAGAAAATAAATGATTTGCCTCAAAGATTAATAACACAACACTCTATTCTTATTTTCAGTCCACATTCTCAAGGAATGCAGATATTTGTACATACTATCTAATTCGCACATACATATATATGTATAAACATATAAACATATTCACAAGTATTTAGAATTAAATTATTGTACTTAAACAGTATTAAAAGTTCTGCTTAACAATTATTTTATATGAATGTTATCATTATTAGACATTAAATGCTCAGGCAAAAAGCATGCTAACTGTTTTTTTTTTTTACTTTATAAGGATCACTGAACACATCCCCATGCTCATAGGCAATGCTGAGTAGACTTTATGCTGAATTTTATCTAAAAAACACTAATAAAGTTGTTTTAAACCTACTTAATTACTACTAAGATTGAAGAAAAACACTCAGGAAAGGCTTAACAATCATAAAACAAATTAGCTTTTCCTCTCCCCTCCAAAAAAAGGGAATTAGAGCTACTGTAGCATTCCTTAATTGATTGCAAATTTAAAAGGACCTCTGCATGGTTCTGTCTCATACTCACAGCAGACAAAGAATGAGTAAACGTTTATTCAAAACAAAAGAAAATGTTTCATAAGAGAAGTAATGTACCACTAGCAGGGAAGGGATACCTAAGTGGGATATTCACAGTTTAATTTCTTAAATAATGTTAAAGCAGCTTTTCAGCTTGTGAATTTGCCATATCATATAAAAATCAGTATTTACTCAACTAATGTTTTCAAAGACAACACAAAGTTAGTGAGAAGAAATAAAATAAAAGCTAAGAAATATGAAGTTATAATTGGGATACTTTTGATCAGCAAAAATACCAGTTCCCTCTCTCTTCTCTCTTTAACATTTCTAGTTTGTTGATGAACCAGCCGTGTTTGGCATAATTAACACTAAGATCTTCAGAACTCAATGACTGAAAATAATTGCTTCTCTCTTTTCTTTCCTGAGTACGCTGAAGCCCAACCTAAAGATTTAGAGCTGACTGGACAAATATAAAGGATGTCAGAAACAGTGACCGCTGACATGCCATTCAAGGCACATGGAAGAGAGTTCAGGCTTGAATGCCTCTGAACTGCTCATTGGTAAGATCAGCTATCAGCGAGACACAGTGTAAGTCAGCACAATTCACTGAGCCTGCTATGACCTTAAAATCATTGCTCCTGGGGCATGTTCATCCACCAATTAGTTTATACGCTCACTGGAAATCCATTGCTCAGTAAATGCACTGGTCTCTCATTCCACGGTGTTGATGAAGTGTGTGTGATGGCTTTCTCTTCACAACTTGACCCCTGAAGCTGACCCATCTGGAGCTGAAGCATTCATGCCACTTGAGCACATCCTTGGTTATCACGGAGTCTGATATTTTCTTTAAAAACACCATGACTCACATTTTTTTCCTCTTAGGTAAAAATATTTTGCAACCCATAAAACGGAGAACTTCTTAGGAGGAAGGAATTTAGTACCGAGTGTGCTGAAGCACATCTATAAAGGGAAACTAACTTATGTAAAACATGATTTCTGATAAAACTGCTATGGAAACTGTGAATATTGTTCTGTTCAGAGAGCAGTTGTTCAGCCCAAATATTTATTTATTGCAGTATATGTCTTTTGCTATGAATGCCATGAAAATTTTTAAAAAAGCAAGAAACAAACAAACAAAAAAATCCCCACATGCACAGCAGGGTCATGATTATCATCACAGCATGGTAAGAGAGAATTTTCTCTTGGGCATTTAAAGAAAAGATTTTTTTGACACCTATTTAAATACTACATAGTTAAAAGTACAGTGTATATTGTGTGCTTCTCTCTATGGAACACTCGTACCTTACTCCAGGTCTCCAAGTGCATTATGACCTCACTTCCACCAAATTTCAAACTACAAATTAACAAACAAATTTGTAAAAGATAAACAAATAGAACTAAGCAAATTCTTTAGCTTGGCTTATTCTACTATCTGGGATTAATTTTCATATCAGTTACTATCAGTGCTTATTGCTAATAAAAAGAAGAATCACAGCTTGTCTAAAAGAACACAGAACACAGAACCACTGGGTTACTCACTGTGTTCCTTCTGGATGTTCTCCAGTAATAGAAAAAAAAAAAATAATACATTTTGTAAAAAAGTGACAGTACTGACATTTTGGGGGAAAAATAAAGTTATATTTTTCATGTATTAATGAAATTCAGAAATCATTCTGCCTTTACTTCTGTGAGAGTGGGTTTTTTGTGGGTGGAGGTAAGGATATCTCTTCTTTCCTTTCACATATTCCCTACTTCTTTTAGTGAAATATGGAAAGAGAAGAAAATAAGAGATAAACCAAATACTGTACTTACAAATATATTTTACAAAGGAAAAAACAAAACAAAACAAAACAAAGCTATTAGTTAACTTATTTTCTAGAAAATTATAACAATTAGTAGTAAGACTTGTTAAACAACGTGGACTCAATTTTTCTTATCTTTCTTAATGAGAGTATAAGTTCAGCTGAAAGAGGATCCTATGCTGTTGTAATACAAAGTGATATGACACTCAACTTTAAAACTATATTAATAAAAATAATTAATGATGGATAGCTACTTTGCTGAATTTCAAGTGCTAAGTGTAAACAGAATCAGCTATGACAGAAAAGGTTTGTAATAGCATCTATTCTTACTTAAGTACCTGATAAAAATATAAAATGTTTAATGGTAAAAGTATGTTAATGAAATGCAAAAAAAGGTAAAACAGTCTCTAATTTAGAAAAAAAAAATACAAAATTCAAAGACAAAAGATAGAGCTAGAAAAATTCAGATAAGAAATGAGATTAACATTTTAGTTAGATAATTAAATATTTGAAAGATATGTATGGCCAGATAGTTGGTTATCCATCTCTTTGATCTTTTAAATAAAAGTTATGCATCTTTCTAAAAGCTATATGCCATCAAGAAGTTACGTATTTAATAAAAGCATTATTAAGGGCTCAAACTCTCAAATTACTGCATCACAGTCAGTTACTGTACATCACCTGAGTCACAGTAACTTGGTCTGTCACAAAGTAAAATTTGTCTGACCATAGTATCATGGGTTAGGATCAGTTTGAAACTTAAGTCAAATTCTCTGACTTGTGTAAGACTAGTGAGAATATCTGATCATGATGGTCTTCAACACCTGAGGTGAAATTTTAACCAGAGAAACGTTGCTATGAAAATATAAGAAATTACACCGTTGTAAAATTAGTCCTTCACTTGCTACCAATGCTATACTAAGTAAAGCTTTATAACCCTTTTATAGCCCCTTCCTATACTTAAAGTCAAAGAATGCTTGCTTTGCCTTGCATCTCTTCTAGATACTGTATATAATAAGCAGTAACACTTTTTAAAGAAGTAAAATCTGAATTTTGATTTTTTTTTAATAAAAAACTTTTCACATACTATTACGTAAAATGGAGTTGTTGGAACCCTCTAATGTAGTTTTATAACTATAAGTTAGGATTATTAATTACTTCAAAATAACTACAATATATTGCATAGTTATTCATGAGACATATTCATAGGTTTGGAGCCACTTTATTGCAAGAGATAGGAAGGGTATGATACCTGATTTTTAGGAGACAACATAAGGGAATGCCCAGAATAATGCAATATTCTATGTGCTCTGAATTAACTCCAATCACAGTGATCTGATTCAGTGAGCTGATTAAATAGCACAGTACCATGAAAAAGAGAAGGTCCATCCTTCCCTTTGCCCCCTACCCTTCTCCTGGCTACCTAGTCCTCTAAGACACATCCTCTGTTTATGCAAGCTGGTAATTGTTGGACATCTCCTTTAGTTAATTTATTGAATTTGCAGAAAAAAAAGTACCTTTTTCTATTGTGTTAGTAAATTGCATCAACTCATGAAAGAGCATCTTTCAGCACAGGAGCTGCTGTGTTGTTGGGAACAAGAAAAGGACTGAGGAAAAGCGTGATCAGAAGAAGAGATATGGAGCCTAGGAGCCTTCAGAATAGTCTGAGTTGTTCCTAAATGTAGAGCCTGAAAAAGTGGGCTAGCTTATTTCTTTCTTCCAGAAAGAATAGGCATCATTTTAATAATAATAGCCACTATAACATTATGCATTCAAAATCATTCTGAGATGAAGATAACTGCTGATCTACAATGAAAAAGTAGCCAAAATACTATGAGAATCCAAATTACAAAAGCATGAAGTATATTGCTGTAATCAAATAATCTGAATTTCACTGATAAAAGTACATCAGAAATTTTTTTGCCGAGATACATTAAAAACTCCCTAAATACCAAGTTCGGGTTCATCTGCTGTTTTTAAAAAAACAGCAAAACTTCAAAAAAATATTTATAATTAGAGCAGTAAACACACATCTGGAGAAGAGGTAATGGCACAAACCGCATCCCACTCAAAAATTTCAGGTCCAAATCATCTGTTATCTACTGAGTTTTCCACAATGAAGGATGGAATTTCAAAGCTTTATTTGTCCTTAATTTGAACTAACCATGGCCTGCTGTTAAAATGGGGTAGTCCTGTTCTTTCCCTCTCCTGGCATACTTCAACATTCCCCACTAGTTGGATTACAGACCTGATAGAGCTGAAAACCAACCCTACCAAACCAAAAATCAGATTAGCCAGATCATGTGGCAGTAATGGTGCAGTCTTATAGTTACTGTATTAGACACTAAGATTAGGGTGAAGCCATAAAAGAGCTAAAAGTGGAAAATGAACCATCTGAATCAGATGCGGTCCAGACTTGGAGGAAGTTTAGCATACAACGAAGCAGTGTATATCTCTACCTGTAGTACTTAAATCTAGTTTTTATGTTTTATTGTCATATTGCTGTTTTCTTACTTTGGGTTGTGTTGTGTTTGGTTTTGTTTTCATATATATATTATTTTCCTGCTCTACTATTTCTGTGCCTTTCATAGGCATGTGATTTCTTGTCCTCAGTCACTGTTGATAGGTGATTGCAAACGCTGATGCCAGTATACACCAAAGAACCATTTCTCTGAAAATTAGTTTCTTCCATTGTTAAAGAACCATGCAGCACAAATGCTTCATTTCAAGCTGGTGCAAGTTTTATCCTGAAAACTATGTGCTTCATTGTCCCAGAGAAATAGAGCTGTCTTCGGTTGTTATTAGCAAGGGCAGGCTCAGAAGCACTGACACTTGACCCACTGAAGATCTTGCAGTTTAATAGGTTGGCAAATGGGAAAGCAATTTGTGAAAATAAGTGTCAAAATTGCATCTGTTTCAGCAGGTTTGAAATTTTGACCAATTTAAAATTATTGTAAGTATTCAACTAGATTTTCCCACAGAAAACCAGTTAAAAATTTTCCAAATAAAATGATATTTTCCATATTAAAATTGCCTAAATTTTGTGCATTCTTGTAAAGCAATATAGGAAAACTATTTTTCAGGATACCTAAATCCCATATTCTTTGGTAAATAACTGAAAGTCTTGTGGAAGGGAATGAAATAATGTAGCTTTTAACACAGGTGTGATGTTCATTTCATGCTAATGTACATATCTATAAATAGATAAGATGTATAAAAGACCTTTGTAAGATATATATAGAAAGAAAGGTAAGATTTTTCATTTCCATCAATCTACTCTTCATGCAGATTGACCCTCAACTGCAGCGGGTATTGCGTAACTTTACATAAATACAGTCTTTAAACTTAACAAAATGCTAAGCGTTGAATTTCGGTTCTAGCAAGGTGGAGCTCTGAACAGAAAGATGCAATGGGGCATTTCAGCAAATCAACAATTCACCATTCATTATCTGTTATAAAACAAAATCCTCTACAGTGGTGGGGACAGAGGACCTGCCACAGAAGAGGAAAGAATGCTGAACCTCAAGCTGTTCACAGGCCAGGATTACAGCAGGGTTTTACTGAGTAGTGGGCAGGAAGTCACAGCTACAATAAAGAAAAAACAAGTTTTAAGATGTAGCAAAAATAAAGTACCAAATATAATTTTCCAAGCAGTAGCTTAGTTTGGAGATGCAATGGAGCCTCAGAATGAGGCACATTCTGTCTTTAAAAGTAAGTTATTAGACAAGATATGCCCTAGGAACTGGTTTCTTTAATCAGATTTCTGACACACAGCTGCACAGAAACCAAGTTTTATAATAAAAAGTTAGAACTAGGCCACAGCACCTGACACGGATGAGACAGTTTTAACAGAATTATAAAACCAGAATAAAATGTGCTTCCTTTCAATGTAATTCTATAAAATTATAAAAGTATGTAGTTTTTTAAACACAAAATTCCTTCTGACCCACAAGAAACAACTATCATTCTGCTGTCCATGTTATGCCTCCCTACTGTGTATTCAACAAACAAATCATATTATCTTATCTTGGCTTAAACATTATTTTCTACTTTTAAACTTGTGTCTGTAATTTTACTGCGTAATACAAAATTCACAAAGTAATAATTTAGCTGTCATTTGCATAATCTGTGACCTTACGCTGGAGACTAGGCACTATAAAATTGTTTCATGGCAAGTTTGTTCTATTTATCTAAGAAAATATTACTGGAAAGCAAATACAGGGTCTAGGAACTAAGCTTAAAGGCAAGCTGGCAAGTTCCACTGTTCACTGTCATAGCCAGCCTGCTCTGCCTGAGCAATGTTTTATTCTTATCTGACCTCAACGCGAAGGTGATTATCTTTCCAGTGTGCTGACTAAACCTGCTAAACTACAAATCAAGAGACATACAGAGTTGTTATAGAAGTAACAAAAAGCCGTTTAATGCAAAACCTACAATTAAATTTCCAAATTAAGAAAGAACCTTGCTCCAGGCAAACGTTAAAATTGTTCTTCGTCAATACCGCTGATTCACATAATCAGAAAGAGACCACACCTGAATGCTCATACCTTCGTTATTGTTTTAGCGTTTCCTTCTCACATTCAGTTTATCAGAAAGTATTGAAAACCAATATACTGTAGTATCAAATGCATGCACTATAAAGTGTCCCTTCGGGTATTAATGATTATTGTTGTGACTATATAAGTTCAACTGTAGAAGGGTTACAGCATACATCCATATAAATCACTCAGTCTTCCAATCCAGAATTTAATAGGTATGACAATTCTGGAGAACTCTTGGAGCCCTAATAAATATCAAAAGGTTTAGTTTCACCAGAAGTTTTGGGGAAGATTTCATATTTTCTTCTCTAATAGAGACTTCCACTTAATTCTGAATATAGTAGTTATGATGGGGGGAAAAAGGCCAACATAACAACACAGCCGGCAAAAAATCTCATATTGTGAGTCATTAAAAAGTAGAACAAACTGGTCCTAAGCCAAAAGCAGCTCCATAGATCTTCAAGAGGCAATTGTTAGAGTTGCAGAAGGCAATCCTCTTCCCTACAATAAAGAAACATTGCTTTTACTTGACAAGATCCCACATAGAACTTTACATTCCAAATGTTGGTCCTAAATGTTAATTTTTACAATTCAAATAACACTTGGGGATAAAATCTTCATAAAAAACTGCTCAAACACTGTCCTGACAGTGGTAGTTT
This sequence comes from Patagioenas fasciata, assembly GCF_037038585.1. Taxonomy (NCBI): domain Eukaryota; kingdom Metazoa; phylum Chordata; class Aves; order Columbiformes; family Columbidae; genus Patagioenas; species Patagioenas fasciata. The sequence goes on along the minus strand of NC_092522.1, from coordinate 33,196,217 downwards.
CTCTCCAGTAACTCTTCCACTTCTTGTTCATGAACTACCATATAAGTAAAGACAACATATTAAAATAAAAATTAATATTAAAATAAAACGTATTAAAATAAAATTAATGAGTCAAGGTAAAATATTCACAAAGTACAGGAAAGTAGTTCACATTCATCATGTTGCAAGACAACAAAATAAGAATGAGATGTGAGTGAAGTTGAATAGATCAGAGGAGATGACAAAGCAAGATACTCAGCCTGTTTTCCAAAGATACATGAGAGACTGGGAAGGGAGGATCTTGCTTTGTTTCATTTGAGCTTTTTGCATATTGCTTCCTGAGACTGTGTCAGCTAAGGAATTGGCCTAGAATAATCATGGCTATTTCATACTAGCTCTCTGTCTAGACAGACTTACCTACTGCTAAGCATTCATATTGTAGGTTAACTCTACTCCAAGCTCAATTTTCTGTAAAGCAGTAATGTCCATAGAAAAAGTTACTGTAAAATTATTATTTCATTTTTAATTCTGCAATAACATATTCAAAGAAACAAGCTCTAAACTTGTTAATTAGGGACCAAAAAAGCATTGGAAATGACAAAAGGAAGGAAATGGGCACAAACCTTTTGGTAGTAGTCAGTCATACTGTTAAAATTCATCCTTAGATCAAAGCGCATGCATTATGGTTTTAAAGTGATGCTTGGAGCACAACCAGTAAGTAATGGCTGACTAAAAATAAAGACGGACTGAAATGGCACACTTGAAAAGCCCAGATTAGTTCACACTTCTCAGAAGACTCTGCTTAGTAGAGGTGTGAATCCTCCAATACAACCCAAGAAGGGTGGGTATGTAGCAGATGTGACCTCGCTGCTGTCGTTTCCACCAGGGGCAAGGGAACTCCACGTGCTACTGCTTCAGTAGGCACCAGGGGGACAAGCCTGGAGGTTTCCCCTGACTGTGTGGGACCGCAAGAAACCTGTTTCAGCCAGCGATCGTTCAACTGGAACATGGCTCATCCAAAAGTGGAGATGGTACTACAGCAAACTAGAGAAGATGTCAATGCCTCAGAGTCTAAAAGCTTTTGTTTTTCTCTTTTGTACACATTAAAAAAAAAAAATTAAAAAAAAAATCTTCCAGTCATAAACCTGTGATCTGCAGGTAAAAGCCCATAGGCTTTGCTAGAGATCTGAGAACTACTTGTTCCATTAATTAATGCTTTTATTACTTCGTATTCCTTCAGTTCACTCATCTAAAAGACAGCTATTTCTGTCTTAGAATGTAATATATCTATTTATCTATGCTGAAGGAACATTTTCTCCAAGACAACAATGAAAAAAAATTGTATTTGATATGTTTAAAATCATAAATATTTCTGTGGAAGAATAAAATTTTATAAAGCACTCACACCCTGGGCCAGAACATCCTTTTAATCTACTGTGACATTGTGACATTGAATTATGTGCAGTACTGCACCTACATCCGTGAGAAATATTTAATATCATAATAGTGCTTAAAATATTAGAAGCTCTAGCCCTAGTTTCAAAATAGTCTGAAAGACAAAATGCAGCAAATTGAAATATTAAATATACCCTGGACCCATCCTCAGACGATTAACTATTTGGAAGACATTTTTAGCTATAAAAATTTGTAAGTGGCTTAATTAGTGAATTCTCTCATTTAAGAGAACTGTGTTTGGTGGGGTTTGTTTTGTTTTGGTTTTGTTTGTTTGTTTGTTTGTTTTAAGATAAGTTACAGATGTTACAGAACACACATTTTATACTTTAATTTTTAAAGAAGACATAGCTGCTGCATTATATAGCTACTGTTTCCAAGTCCATGTATTCCCAGATGTGGGTTCATTTTGTTGGGAATTTGAATGAGTAGGATTTTACTCAAACGCAAAATTCACAAATTATTGTTGTCACATTTTAGAAAATGTGGCCTTTAGGTTTGTACCTTGTAAGATGATGACAATATTTTTCGTATGGTTTCAGTACTGCTGACGCAATTTTCTGAATATTTTAAATAAATATGGAACTTGCCCTCCACTTGAAACGTGAAGCCTCATATGTCCCTCACATAAAAACTTGAATGGTAAATCTTCATTTAACAATAAAAAGTATTCTTGTTTCAAGTCTATGTAAAGTTAGTTTTGCTACATATCTTCTGCAGGCCATGTAAAGTTTTGTTTTCAGTGTAGAAAGAGAATTGTGACTGAAAAAATATTTTTTTCTCCACCAAACCACTCTATTTTCAGAGGTGCACCCATTTGTCCTACTGATAAAGACATTATGACTGTTATTCTGTTGAAACAAATTCCGCAAAAAGCTTTTAAAAGTGTTACTACTTCTTGTGTAACAACATCACCAAGTAGTATTTTCTAAATCTATTCTATTTAAAGCAGCCCTCAGAATCCCATGAAGTTGCACAACTACTGCTGAATGCAATCAGCTTTCATGCCTCTATGGGAGCACACATAAATAGGGCTATTTTTTAATAGACTTCATATTAGGAAAACAGAAGAACCCAACCCTCTTGCAGTTTTTAAAAGCATTACAATCTCATCTGACATTGAACAATGTAGTTCTAATGGCAGCGATTGGAAAATACCAACTATTCATGAATTCACTACAGGTTTTTTTCCATCACATTTTCACAAGCATACACACAAAATGTAAATTCTTGTCAACTGTTTCTTGGGGGTGTTCAAGATGACCTGAAGTTGTCTGTTAATGTGAGAGCCACAGCCAGTTTGGGGTTCAGAAAAGAAGGGTCTGCAGCTGTACAGTGCTTGGGGCTGCTGGCAGAATGTGTCTCATGGTGTCCAGCACACTTCAATAACAACGGGATTTAGGATACGCTAAGCTCACTTATTTTATATTATGCTCTTAAAATGCATTGAAGAACAAAAGAATTTATAAGCTCTGAATTATTATCAGTGAGCTGCAGTTAAGGATAAGAAGTGTTGCTAAGTTTTGCATAATGCTTGCCATTACAAGTAAGCACTGCTTTTCTATTCTTCTTAAAATGGCATTTAAGGGTTTCAACAGTTCTGCTAAACCTAGACTGTAAGTGCCACGCTTGAAGCTATTTTTTTGGATGTATGCCCAACAATAAATGATCCACAATGATCTGAGGACAGTACTCCCATCCAAGAACTTAATCAGATTAATGATGTATTTGTTTTATAAAAAATGAATAACATTAAGCTTGAGAATACCTAATTTACATATTAAATGGTTGCAGGGGACAAAAAATACCAGTGGTTTTATAAAATTAAGATTACAGAATTGACTATTGTCTTGAAAATCTGTTAGTAAATTGCAGAGTTGCAAAATAATAAGTGTTCATAAGCACTGTTTATGTAAATTCATTAACTGATGTTTAGTTGCTCAAAAGACTTAATGATGTTTACATTTACAAATAATTTATTAAGAGCAATGTCAACATCACAACATAGCAATGGCAATAACACTAACATTACATACAGAACTTTCTAGCTCTTTTGACCTGAAGAATATAATCAGTACTTTAAAAGATGTTACCATAGACTTAAGAATGCTGAAGGGAGTGCTGAGAAGGAGAGGTGTGAAAGCAGCAGTGACACTGTTTGCTTTGGGTTTAGTTTTATATAAAGTAAACAGAGAGACCCAAAGGAATGAATTAAATTATACAAAACCGGCAGACCTTATAGGGTTAAGGAGACAAGAAAAAAGTTAATATTCTTCATTGATGTCTTCCCTGTTCCAGATACTTTGTGTTTCTCTACCAAATTCATTATTTCATAAAAATCTTACAATTATTAACCAGAGTTTAGAGAAATATAAAACCAGCTCCCACAACAATGGATTAGTCTATGAGTGAGTGAATTACTTAAGTAAATTTTGGATAATATGATTTATCAGCACCAATATAACTCGATGTGACAAAACAGAAATGCTAAGTCTTCAAAGTGTATACTGGTAGAGCCTGTATATTTCCAAATCCCAATAGGTTAAACTCTGCACATGGAAAAACAATGAGAAAAACAAAATAAGCACTAGATGCAACTGTGAAGATCAGGCTGGCATTTGGCATCTGGAATGGTAAACCTAGGGTCTATCATCATACAACAATTCAACAAATATTATGTCTCATTCCAAAGACTTACAGAGAGCTTCCCTCTGACTTCATGCAATAAATACTTTCATTTGATAATACAGAGTCTTACCTGGGCAAATAGAGCTTTTCTAATGAACCAAAAAGGTCCATAAGCATGCACATGATTCAGGACACCACTGGAAACATTCCTAGGTCAAGCAAAGGACCTAGTACATATGCAAGTGCAAACCAATCTGAAGTATTAGGCCGTAGTTTCTAAGAGATGCTGTTAGTAGAGCAAGAAACATCATCTTCCTGTTGGGAACAGCATCACCCATAGCAATTTAATATGCCTTATTAAAGATACTAGAATAGGAATGCTACTGAGTATCACCTCCAAAAACCAGGATCTCAGAGAGTCAAGACAGTAAAACAACCCTCCCTTCCTTTGCTGGGACAGCATGGGGGCTTATTCACGAAATATTATGCCAGAAAAATAGCTCTTCCAATGTCAGAAGAAGAAAACTAGTTAAATGCCGCCTTTCTCCAGAAGATGGGGAGGTGGGGGTGGGAAATTTGCAACTTATATGAAGATTTCAACAAACTTGCTTCCCCACTGAGGTACAAAACTCATATTGTTTGGCACTCCTATTGAACATCCAGGCCTACAACTGTGTAGTATAGGAATAGCAATTGCTGGCAGACTTGTATCAACGGAGCCCAGCAGTTGGCTCTATTTCAGCTCCTATCTAATCCTTATATTATACTGCGCTCATCACCACAGTATGTGAACTCCCACTAATGTGACGTTATAGCTAAAAACCAAAGCCCACAGCAAAATACTTACAACTCAGGAAATCTGCAATTAATATTCTAGTACAGGCTTAACTGTGTTCCAGCACCCCCCATCATTCTTAATTCCGTGAGTTCATGCTAGTTATATTTCTGACGTAGGCCACTAGGTACTATCAATACACATGTTCTGCCTGATAAATCAATGGCCTAACACAACTGGGACACAAACTTCACCACAGCTGCCACACATTAGAGTAACATTTGTGTACGTTTGGTTAATACGTTTGTAGTACAGCATTCTCAGCCTAGGAAAATTTTTCACAATAAGATGAAAAAAAACCTGTATGCACTTTTTAACTTAATACTGCCTACAATACTGTCTATGGCACACTCCTGCATTCTTTTATCTAGATTTTCATTTCCCTCCCATACAAAAAAGTAATCCAGCTTGCTAAGGCAAAACTTCAACATCAACCTCATAATGATTTACATCAAAAGATCAAAACAAGTCTATTGCACATGCAGTTGTGCGATAAAATGTACAAATACATAAAAAAGAAAATCATGGCAATTACACAAGCACTTTTCACAACAATAGATGTTTTCCAAACTACTTGCACTATACCAGTTTTGTAACATAATTCCGTGATGCAACTACCACCAAAATAGATAGATGATACACAGTGATCTTAAAAAACCTCTGCTTTGACCTCCCCCCTGGATAATATCCTCCGGAATCCATTTCCATGGAAGTGCTGGAAAACCCACTGTGCTTACCGTACTGGCGTAGTGCCACATACTGGGCATAAAGGGCAGGGTCTGGTAACAGGGGACTCTAAGAAGGACTCGTGTGGGACAAGGCCATGAACCATCCCTTGCCAAGCGGTCAGAGCTGCCTCTGAAATCGGTGGGAGAGACCCATTCCCCAAAAACACCTCAACCAGTGAAAGGAGCGCACAGCGCTTCTGCTCAGACATCTTTTGAGAAAGAATGGTGGCCACTGCAGGAGGAGAAATGGAGGAGACAGGTGGAAGATGATGTTGCTGGACATTTCCCTGGAAGAACAGCAGAGGAGATAAACCCCCAGAGGGATGATAGTGCCTAGGTAAGCCACACCGAAGCTGGTACACGCCCATGGTAGTAGATATTTTAAATAAAGCTGTTAAAACTTGGAAAGTGAGAAGAACATACATGTTGTGCCTGTTGATGCAGTCTTCATACGGTTTACTTATCTGTACATATTAATTGGACTCCAGCAAAAAGCATTGAACCCAAAACATTAACTCATGATGACAGGTAAGTATCTTGCTTCATTTTTTTGACAATGTCAACTATTCACTGAGGATCTACATCCATGTTTCTGACTTGAATTAAAAAAAAATCCTAATATTCTGAAGTTACAATAATTCATGTTAAATGTTCTATTTGTTTCATATGTGGGACAGACAATAAAGGAAGAAAAAGCATAAATTTCATCTATGATTTTGACTGTTGTAATAAAGCATGTTTTCTTTTTAGTGAAGACATACTTACTAGAAATTCTGAAGAGAAAAAAACCTATCCATTTTTCTTTTTGGTAGGTTCATGCCATTTTACAACGCTCTAGTACCAGGCTTTAGGGTGCTGTTAGCCATGACTTGAATAGAAATTCATTCTTTTTCTTTGCTGAATGAATGCCATTATTTGGCTATGGCTTATAAGTACAGTTATATTTCTAAGAATTTTATTTCTGTCTATAACGGCTCAGGAATAGGAATATTACTTATGTTCCATTTCATAGTTCTGAAAGTGTTTTGACTCCACATAGAAATTTGAAGACCTTTTCTGAATAGGGCCTTCAATTCACATAATGATTTCTTTCTATATGATTTTATTAATAAAAATACACTTCACCTAGTGAAAGCAGGTCTTACATAATATACAAGAAGCATCTTATTACATTGTGATAATTTTAAATAGAGCCTTTTGACTATGAAACTTATTTTTTCTACTTAAGTGGATACAAACTATATGGACAATGAGAAACATCATCTTTTAAAATGACCTGGTGATATTTAAATAAAAAACTATGTAAATATTTTCAAATCCACGGAAAATACCCACTAATAACAGGCTTGGCTGACAAAGCAGTGAAACAGATTCTCTTGTTTCACAGGATTTCATTTTTTCACAAATGTCCATTTAGAGTTAAGTCCAGGGCTGATTCTCTGTCAGAAAGGTGAGTGCCATCATCTTACTATGGCTAGAACACAATTGTGACTCAGCATCTCTGTTTTTTCCAGTGGTCTCAGAAAAGCCATACACTCACGGCAGCCTTACAATTCCAGCAGTGTCTGTTTGCTGTGATTTGGGACAACTTTTCCAAAACAAAATATTATTTCACAGTCAGCTCAATGATGAAATTAATCACTGAAACGCTATGTTATGGGTTAGCCCTTTGGTTGGTTTGCTAAATGTTTCACATTCATTTTCCCAAGCCTTCAATAGCGGAATTCTCCTTCAAATCTGCCCGCATCCAGGTTCATTGTTTTGTTGCCATGAATTCACCTGACCCTTATGTATTGCAGCCCTGGTAGTGAAAGGACGCTAAGGGAAATTAGTTTGACTTAGTAACTGTTAACAATCTGCTCTCCATTTTGCCTCAATGGAAGTTCCAGTCACAACCTGATAGTTTAGACATATCAACATATACCACGCTCAGGAACAAAATAACTTTGCACATGGGAAATTTAATGTACCACTAAAAAAAGGACAACTCCTTATGAGTATCACTGAAAGGCCCAGTGCCACCAGAAAAACAATTCCACTCATAACACTGTGTGGCAGGTTCACCATCCAGCTTCTACTGGCTCTCCACAAGAAGCTCCCAGAGAAACTTCATTGTGGGATAAGACAGGAGTAAGAGCATGAAAGACTCAGCCAAAAAAGGAGGATGTGAGCCTATATCAGCAGTGCTGCCCAAAGTGTCTAGTCCTGCCTCTTTGCTTGCTGTTCATCATCTTTTGCTGCCTGAGCCTGGTGATAGGGCTGCATGGAAATGAATCTCGGGAGAAGGATAGGAAGGGCGGTCTTCACCTTCAGCAGCAAAACCATTTTAAATGGGCTTTAAATGCTTGTGAAATCAAACTCAAGCTTCTACAGAGTTTCATTCTTTTCCACCAGCCTGTGATACTAATGCTTACAGAGCCAGGTGCGCTAATAAGCCACGTCCCACACATCTGTTCTCAAGAGAGAAAGCAAAGCCCGAATAAAGTGGCAGCACTAGGCATGATAAGGTGCCTTTTCTCTGAGCGCTGTGGGAAGGAAAAAAGACTATTTGGATCCAAGAGCGCTTAAATGCTGAAAGAAAAGACACTGATAAATTTAAAATTCTCAAAGTTATCTTTAGGACAGCAGCAGAGGGACTTTCGCTATAAATATTGCTAAGGCTATTTGCCATCTCTAAACAATGACGTACACTGCATACACACTTGCATACAGACAACATGTTAGTTCAAAAATAGAATAAAACCTCCCCTTTAAAGGAAGTATTTAAATACTGTAATTTTTTAACCAAAAGGGAATAATATAATTATGTAGACCAAATATGATATTACTGGCAGTCAGAAGATCTTGTTAAATATTTTCCTACGGTAAATTTTTGCTACCTGACGTATTTGTTATATAAAACATTACCTTTCATTAACAAAAATACACAAGCAATTTAATAATAAACTTCGAAAAAGTAACCCTCAAAATATATTAGTCCACCAATAGCAATCCTAGTAATTGACGCCTAATTTAAAAGTGTCAATGGCTCTTAAAACACCAGTTGCAATCTCTTACTAATTTAACATTACAGCTTAATTTCTTGTTCTAATCTCATCTAATTTACCCTTCTTATTTCCTTGCTTCTGGATATGCTAGGTTTGCCACCCAATGAGTTTATTTCACTAGTCATTCACTTTTAGCAGTAAAACCAAACTATTTGAGAGGAATAATCTCCCTGCAAATCCAACACAGGATAAAGAGCTCTTATTTATCGAGCATTTTGTGCCTTGAATTGAAGCATTATTGCGAAGAGTGAGCAATAAACAAAAACACCTCAGGGGCCTGGGAGGAGCAATGTAACCAATTACATTTAATTAAATCAAAGGATGGGAGCCCTAGGGTTGAATGAGCTGAAGAACAAATTTGCATTAACACCTAGCAGCCAAACAAGTAGTTCTTGGTTCAGTCTGGAAGTAGAATTGTTGCCGTCTATTCTCTGCACTGAAGGGGGGCCATTAGCTAAATTCTTAGGAATTGTTTGTCCACTGATGAGGGGCTGCCTTCTCAACATTTAACCTCGTCACACATGAAAATTGCCTACTAAAATAAACAGCTTCTCCTGAAACCTAACAAACAAACATTACTAGATGACTCACAAGTTTGCAATTCTCTGACACCTTTGTTCAAAGCCAACAAAGACAACAATGGCAGGGCTCTCACACCTGAGAGAAGTGGAGACCCTCTGAGCCCCATTTGGGTGGTGAAGAGGGGGTGGGGAGGGGAGAAGAAGTGGGAAGAATTAGTTAATCTGAGCACAATGAATTCTATAAATTGAAACATACAGGATAATGACTACCTACAGCACTTGAAGAACGGATGCAAACATTGAGCCTTCGGTATAATGAGAAGGCTTCCTAACACCAAAGTAATTACCGGGGCAATGCACCTCAAGCCTTGTGTCCGATGTTCAGAGCAGGGGGGAGAGATCGTGGAAGTCTGAGAAGAGCAGGGATGGAAATGAAAAAACACGAGTATAAAAATGATGGAGAAATTGAGAGCAATGAAATACAGAAATGTCAGGAGTCCACAGCTCCGCGTTTTCCAAACTATGATTCTGTGGGGGAAAGCAGGAGGGAAAGACGACAAATGTCTAATCAGTTATAAACTGCTCTTTCTTGAATGTTCATTGCACAGTCACACTAAAAGACAGAGTTTACATGTAAAGAGGGTGATTTTTTTCTGAAGGTGTCTATGAAGCATTTGATAGAGTAGCAGTGGCCAGAATTCTTTTTTTCATTATTTGAGAGACATATTTTCAGGGATTTATAAGTATAATAATTTCAAATAATTGGAGATTTAAACTCATTGTCCCATACCTCATCCCAGACACAAAGTATACCTTAATCTACATCCCCCAAAAGCATAAATTAGTTTATCCATTTTAGGTTATACAACAAATGAAAAGGAAACTAATGGTTTCAAAACACTTCGCTCTAAACCTCAAGCTAAAAGGTCGAATTATTAAAATAATTTTTTAGGCAATCAGTGTTCATTGTGCCCTAAAACTGCAATAGCCAAGATTCTCATTTTGAAAAATACTGAACATGCGTACATAATATTTTCTTAGCTCTTGTTCCTTGAATATTAAGATGGAGAGTACAGAGAACAATAAAAGACTTGTAGTGGCCTCCATGCTTTGATCTCAGTCTTTTCAGGAAGTTAGCTGTTCCACTCTTGACCTATTAATTTTATTGCTTTGGAAAAAATTAAACTGCAGTCTTACTAAGCAAAATGGCCATATAAAAATATAATTTTATTCTTACCACGCAAACTTGCTGCATGTATTTATTCATAGTTACATTTGCCTCTCATGATGACAAAACAAAATAATGTTTTACTGCCCTTTCATACACTGTTAAACCCCAAAAGTTAAAAGAGCTCTAATAGCTCGTTTCTAACAAGGTATAGAAGTTGGTTTATGTTTTCATCTTGTTAACTGAGGCAGAATCCAGCTGAAAGTAAATCGGCAAACTTTGTTGCAGAACAAACATCTATTATCGGTGTGCTTTCAGACTACACCTACTTCAGTCTAACCAATTCAACAACTGAAATAAGCAGTTCCTCTTCTGGACATAAACAGCAACCTTATTCTGTCGTATCTAGTGATAATGACAGTATATGGAGTGTGAGATAGGTTTGTTAATCTGAAAAAATCCCCAAACACAACAATCATTCCCAGGGCGGACTAGTTTTTCTGTTAGATCAATCAACTGATCCAACTGACTGGAATAAAAAGCTTTAGAGCCAAAATAAGGCATAGCAATGGAAGTAGATGATCGAGCATTGGGAGCAACCCAAGATAAAACAGGACTACCTGCTTAAAGCAGCAGCAGCAAGCTGCTAGTTCAGCATAGCCTATGGTGCAACGATACCAGTTAAGTGTCTAGCTTACCATCTACAAGCACCTTAACTTAGATATGTTTCTCAACAGATCAGAAGTCAATTATCTGAAAGCTGAAGTTAACTGAGTACAGAAGCTCTAATATGTTCTGGAGGTTGCCTTCCTGTTTTGGTTTAGAATCTGCTTATCTAACAAATACTAAAACCACACCAAGACAAAACACAGGCTTCCACATGTATAATCCTCACTTGCATTAATCCACACTCCTTTAAAGAACAAAAAAAGAAAGCAAACCTCTTATTCTAATTCTGTATTTGCACCTTTATGGATAGGCTTCTCTGGAGATCACTGTTACCACTTTCTCCTCAAGGTCACTACAGACCTGACACATTTCCCAAGTCTTGGCCATGACTCCTGCAGCAAGGGTGTGTAAGGGGAGGTAGAATAAGAGTAGTTGTGGAACAGTAAGTAGACTATGGGAGAGTAGAGGCAATGGGACAATGAAAGATGAAGATCTGGAATAAAATCCCCTAGGTTACATAATACTTGCACCTTCCAGCATGTTTAAAACGAGAAAGATCAAACAATGCTGTATGTACATGAAAACAGTTGTGTTTGGGTTGGGTTTTTTTAAAGGTCATGGATGTCATGTTAATTAAAATGAATACGGATAGGTTAAAGGTGTAGCATTTACAGAAAAAATATCCTTTACTGGTGATTTCTCTAATTACACCAAGTTCATTAATGAACGAAGCCACTAAATGGTAAGACTCTGTGAAATTACTGACCATTCCTGGATGTCCGAAAGTTTGACATGGAGCCTTCTAGCCATTCACTACTGCAGTACTGAATCTTTTCTACCTATACACAGTATAGGTTCTGAAACAAAGTCTCCATAGATACATAAAACAGTGAGTACTTGCTTTCTGGACTGCTATAGTGCCCTGTCTCTGAACATGGCTCTTGCTCTGCTAAGAAATTCTCTGGAGTCAGGTAAGTCAGGATTCTTTTTAGATGGAAAGAATGAAAGTGGAACAGCGAGGAAGACAAGAAGTGTGGCAAAACCAGTGTGACAAGTGATTGCAGGCAGAAGAAATGGTGGAATAAAGGAAGAAAGTGATACATGGTTTACATAAATTAACTTACCTGCTGATGAGCAGTACAAATTCAACCTGCATCCCAAATCCCCACATATCACAGATCTACTGCTAGAAGCACAATTGAGGTTTTACGTTAGTCCGGCCACAAAGTTGGGAGAGGTGGTGTCAGGACTGTTTCCAAACAATTGCTAACTGCTCTTGAAGATCTGCTACAAAAGATACTTTCTGAAATGAATACATGTTAAATTTGCAGCAAGCTCTTGAGGGCAATATTAGTTCTACAATTTCAAATGTTAATCCCATTTATCCTCTTTGAAAACATACTACTTGTTTTAGTGTACTTCCATTTATTAAAAACACATTTTCCTCAAAAGCATCCAATACGGGGGGGTGTATGTTCATTCTAGTTTTGAGGTCAATGTACTACTCATTTGCAGTGACAATTTATGCTTTTCCTGTCTCAGTCTTTTTTATATATACTATTTTCAAATCTGTTGTGCTCGAATGTTCTCCAAAAACAGTTACTTCAATTTGAATTCATTATGTCTGTTTTGATATATTTCTGTTTGACTCAGTGGAAAACTGAGATGTACTGCCTAATTACATGTTTGCTTTATAATTCTAATTAAATTGTTAATTAATTGATATCAGCATCCTTTAAACAAGACTCATAGCAGTGACAAAAGTAACATAGGCACTTTACACAGAGCAAGAGACAACAATCTGAAACGCCACTGTGCAAAATATAGTTTGAATAGATAACTAAAATTTTCCACTCCAAGACACTTCGTACTGGTATTCAACTGTGTCTACCACTGCATGTCTGACATTACGTTCTTGATGCACTTAAATCCGAAAAAAATAAATTTTACAGTACAATTTCAAAACAATGTACAGATCTTAAGTGAATACAAATTTTCTATGTCTTTACACATGGTAAATGATAGTAAATAGTGACAAACTAAAGCACTTTAATTCAAAATAGCTAAAAAACATCCACTTAAAAAGATGTTAATTAACCCTGCAGGGTACATACAGGATTTGAAATGAGTCCAAACAATGTCCAGCTTAATGCTAAGAACTTATAAAATGAGCTATCAGGGCCTATTAGTGCATTGTAATGGCTTAGATACTTGAAGAAGTGACCCTAAAATCTTTATTCTGACCCGACTTTCAGAAATGGGGCAGAAGATTGACCTTCACACAATATAATCAGCAAAGGATCTAAAAAATGTATCTCTCTGTTATGTGAAACCACAGTTTTATTTACTCAGGCATGTTCACTTAGGAGTTAAGGTCCACTCAAGCATCATTTCAGGGTTAAAGGTTATAGCATAAAGCCATTATGTTTTCAAGCAGAGTAGCATGCTACCATTTGGCTTGCAGTAATATCACAATCAGATGTTACCTCTTCAGCTTGGCCCAGTGGTGAGTTTAAGACCCTGGCATATACATTGTAAAATAGACTCGTACTTTCTGCAAGTCATTCAAACTGCACTTGCTAAACTTTAGATTGGTGAATATTTTGTCTATGCTATTATCTACAGACACAGTTTCAAAAAGGTTTATAATCGTGAACCTGTTTATATAATATGTTTATATAATAATTAGCTTGATTCTATGTTCAATATACAATCAATGTACAGAAGAAAAAAAATCAATATTTGGCTTTCAGGTTCAGTTTCACAATGAGGTCAATGTTTTTGTTTCAGAAAACTGAATAAAGTAACTTTAAAAGTAGCTACAAGTACAATAACGACTTCTAAAGTAATCATTCAACACTTGTTTAAAATTCCTTGTTCACCAGGTCCTAGAATTCATTACATACCTATTGCAAATGAAGAACATTTCTTGATCAAGAGCTTAGTAAATTAAGGCTTTGTGCAAGAATAAAGTCTAAGCTTGATCACAAGAGAAGCAGTCTTTGTAAGACTATTCACAACAACAAATGAAGTTTGTTAAACTGATGACATTTAGACTACATACAATAAATCAGAAAATGCTTACAGGTTCAGCAACACCTACGCAGTGTGCTAACAAGGTAGGGTTTTAAATATTTGTATTTCATGCCTCTTATAGAGATGGCATAGGTTGTACATACATTTATCTTCTGAAATACAATACTCAACCTATGCATGTTTTGAGGTTAGGTAGATCTTGAGGAAACCAGATAGCAACACTATATTTTGCTGCTTTTCAGAATTTGATTATTACACGAGTAAGCCAGAAGTTAGAAGAACAACTTTTTTTTTTTTTTTAACAACAGGTTTTTTTGGTAACTTTGTAACAAAAGGTACAAAAACTAGATGCTTCCTCAAACAAGAGAATCTTGATTTCAGTTATTCTTTGGACTCACAGGGATATTGAAATGCACCACCAACTCCTATCCTACCATACACTAGTAATGTCTATCAAAATATAAATATATATTTTAAAACTTAATAGCATTATGAATCGTGGGATGATTCAGAGTGTAAGGGTTAGCCATACATATGAAGACAGAGAGTACTTTCAAAAATATGATTGTTTCTGGGTAAGTTTTCTGCAAAAGCACGCCAGTTATCTCAGCAAGTGCTACATGGTGACATGAAGGACTGTTGGGTTTGTGATCTGAAGTCTATGCATAAAAATGTTATAGCACAAATTTGTATACAAAATTACAACAAGCATTTCCGTTAAACTAAGATCAAGGTTATCAAATAAAATACGTGATTTAGTAAATGACAAAATTAATTAGGAAACGCCGCTACACCCCAAGCACAGCTGTCCTGCTGCCTGGCTTAGGGAGCAACATGTAACTAACTATTGCCACATATCATACTTCACAGAGGAGCGCTGCTTCCCTATAGTTCACAGAACTAAAGGCCAGCATTCACTTAATGATAAAATAATAAATATCTACACTTCAGTTAAATACAGCCCCATTTCTTACCTTCTGAATTTACCTTTCAATAGACCAGGCTTCTCTAGACTTTGACTTCAAAGCTGTATGCAGGCGACCAGAACGCATTGCCTGCTTCTCAGCGTCTCACTCCCTCTGAACGATGTCTCACCAGTTACCCCACACAGAACCATAAGCATTCCTCGGCCCCACAGTCCTTGCTGACTGTGTCCCTCACAACATGGGGTGCTGTCCCTGGGGACAGACACGAGTCAGAAAGAGACTTTCTTTAGATGAAGCCCTGAGGCACAGAAAGAAGAAAAACATCTGCAAACTCTCGAGAGTCCCAAGCACCTAGAACCTCATTTTTCGAGTATTTGACATTTATGCCTCAGCTGTCGAAACCACCATTTCAGCTGTGATTTGCTTCTGCAGAGCAGACCGTAGGGTTTCAGAAAAACAACCACCGAGCCCACCAGCAGAAAACCCCTGGCAGGCAGAGGATGAGAATCTGTTCTCCAAACAAGCAACTGCATGGACCGTGAAATCCCCATTTACACAGGCAACCCTAAAATAGTGGTGCAGGTTGTAGAGCCAAGGACTCAAAGCTAAAGCATACCTCTGCGGGGTTTTTTGAGGTAAAAAATAAACATCAAAAATCCCATCATCTGGAATACTGGTTCCTCCATAGGTTGTTAGCAGGATTGCAACTTTCAGACTAGCTCAGCTTCTTTATGATTAGACAAATAAAGTAAATGAAAACATTGCAGCAGTCTACACAGAGAAGATGTTAAAAAAAAAAAATGAGAGACTTATTTCACCTGAACAGTCAGAGGACGAGGCTTGCTGTTTGTCCCACTCCCTCCTCTGATCATCTGCTCTTAGGATCAGAAAGCAATATGGATTCTTTCCCCACATTTAGGCTATGAAGTCTTGTGGTAGAACAAAATTATTTAAAGATCAAACAATTGTAGCAGTATCTGCCACTGTCCTTCAAATTGCTAAAAATATATGTATGGAATCTACAAATATCTAAAAATTAATATATCTACAAAATATTAAATATATGAATAAGAAAGCAGTAACATATATTAAGCGTTACCTGTATTACTTTTCTTTTTTGGAATGGTACTTTTGGAATATCAAGTATTAAACTTGTTTCATTGTCTATTTCTATGCTATCCAACATTCAAATTCCCAATTTAAAAAGAGGAGGAAGAGTAAAATTTGCTACTCATTTCTATGCCAAGTTTCAATTATCATGCTCCTTATTATTCAGCACTGAAAACATTTCAATAGTTACCAGATTCTCACCTCATTCAAATTAAAATAATTTTTCGGGGTTTTTTTTAATCAATTTTAGAGAGAAGACAGTGTTTCTTATTCATTTGACAAGGCTGACGAAGACAATGAGATTCTTTATGTTACTAAGGTAAGTCAAATTTGACTTGTACTAAAAACAATTGAAAAAATATGACAGCAATTCAAAAGCTGACAATGCTTTCAAACATTTGGGAAAAGATGGCACATTGCAGCCCTAGTTTCATCATCTTACAATATTTATGTCACCAATAAGATCCTGTTTCAGGCAGGGTCAAAGTAAACTGTCAGGCAAAATAAAACTTTGACAATATCTTATTAAAAAACCCCTATTCAAAATCCAGGATTTCTTCTTACATATAATGCGAACATATATAGATAATTATATATCTAATAATTATATATACCTATACATACACACACATTAAAAAGCCCATGTCAATTAGACTAATTTACTTAAAAATCACAGGATAATCTCCTCTGAGCAGTATGTGCATATTTCTCATTTTGGAATAAGAAACATTTTGCAATTACAAATCAAATCCCTACATTTAAATGCTCATATTTGTAAAAGGATCTTAAAGAATATAATTGGATTCATCATTTCCACAATTCTAGTGATTTCTTTTTGACAGTTCACGCTCAACGATTACAACAGTTTTACAGAGCTCTTTAAATGCCAAACATAGACAATTCTGGATAGTCTAAAAAAAAAATGCAAAGCAACAATTCATATATTAAAGCACAGAATTTTCATTAATTGTTCTCACTCATTAGCAGTTCAGTCTGATTCTCAATCAGCCTTACAGGCTTTTCTGGTATAACATCTTCCTTTCTATTAGGTTGTCACTTATTCTAATGAACAGTAAAAAGTGTGGCTGTGTACCTTAACACCAAATATTTACCATATCATTTTCAGAAGAGTACATAAGCAGAATCCTCAAAAGAAAATGCTATAGTAATTATAAGGAAATACATATTTGAAGTAATGAGAATCATAACAGATTTAAAGCATTCAGATTATCTATTTTTGTCTGAAATTATCTATATTGTTGCACTGAATGTACTGTCAAAAAAACTATTTGGAATTTTGCATTATATATGTTGATCGTTATCATAATCACTTTTGCCTGCCAAAAGGAAGTGTGAGGTATTATAACTTCTGGAGGTTAACACAGGAGACATGCAACTGGCTGCTACATTACGCAAACATTTACATAGTAAAGTATTTATCAGAACAAAGATTGCAATGAACAGTCTCTGCTAACTAGTTAATCTTGAATCTGTATTTAATATCACTACTATAAATTTTTTTCAGTGCTAGATATGATAGTGTGTTTCTAATCCTGGAACTGGAAAATGCAATGGAAATGGGAACGATAAATACTTTTTTTTTTCTCAGGTGCTTTCAAAATACGGAAAATAATTCAAAAGGAAGTTTATCTGAGCAAACAGCAGGTATTAACTGGAGAGCTTCCAAGAGTTGTCCATCTCTCCCTTGATTCATACGACCCTAGTTTCTTAGTGTATACCTGTTGTTTTGTTTTTTTTTTCCTTAAAATTACGATAAATTCAAAATCAGTATATTTTATTGTCCCTTTAGAAACTAGTGTAGAGATCTTTACTTTTAAATGCCAAACCTGTATGACTATTCTATTCCTGTGTATCTTTAGGCACTTTGTTGGTTCTATTGGTTTTGTGTAGCTATGCAACCTCAAAAGGCAGCTTCAAACCATTGGAGAATGTTCCCTTTTGCTACCACTACCATTTAAACATAACTACTTTAAAGTCAAGGCTTACAAACCTGTTTTCATTTTAATGCCCAACTTTCAGAATGAGTAAAAATTCTGTTTCTTCATGAAAGAGGCCTCGAAATTCCTAAAGTGTGCCTACATACAACAAAAGAAAATTAAATTGCTGCGTGTATTTGTCCCTAAACATGCATAAGTCCTCTAACTTGGCAGCTATACCTCAGAGTTTCTTTATAAAAAGCAATATAAACTCTGTTTTACTAAATCTAAATACAGATCAAGAAAGTGAGAAATGTCCTACCACAAAAACAAAACAAAACAAAACAAAACAAAAACCAGCCAACCAACCAAAAACCACATTCATCACAAGCTTCAGCTCATACCTTAGACCCATGGATTTTCAACCTTTTCCAACGATCATAATTAAACCAAAGGCTGATGCAACAAAATCAGTCCTTGTTATTAAACTCTCCCCTTTCCCCAATATTTGATATAAATAGTTGATTTTTTTATTTTGGCACTTTCTCACAGCTCTACGTTTGAAAGCAACGCTTACTAATGTCAGCTGGCAAAGAGAGAAACGTTACAATTCATAAATACCAACAGTTCACTGCTGCTTACTAAATAACTGCACTAGTCCAATGAAAACCAAACAACCAAAAACTACCCACAAAAATATTTTCTGAGACAACTTATGATTAAAACATCTTCCTCTCTTACTTTAACCTAGGAAATAATGTTAGAAGTGACTCAGATCTACCTGTCAGTAACTAAGCCTCTCCCCACGAGAGATATTCAGCTGAACACCCCTTCCTCATGAGGAATTTATAATGGTTAGTTTTGAAAAGAAAATGTAATGCATGATTTTAAAGCAGATTATGGTTGTGGACAAAATTATCAAATTAATCCTTAGTAGTAATAAAAAAACCTCTGTTTGGCTGGCTAAGCTCATTTTTAGCAGAGTCTTTAACCACACAAACAAAAGGAAATAATATTTTCTACTTTGGGATTGCCCAATTAATAAATACAACTACAAATTGCCTCAAATTGCCACAATTTCGAAATGAGAACCAAAATACAGCCAACATAAGGATCCTGTATATGAGCTGCTTGGCTACATTATGTTTTATTATGAAGACATGTTATAACCTCTAGACTTCTGTCTGAAAACAAATAAATGCTACATAAAATCTGCAGCTGCCACATGAGGGTTGTTTTTTTTTAAAAAAAAAAAAAAGTGATTCCTTCCATGCTTTTTGACAGACATGGCTGAAGCATCTTAATAAAGGAAAGGATTTAAGACTGTGAATGCATCAGGTTAGGAACAGAATCACTGAGTCACGAATCACAGAATGGTTGGGGTTGGAAGGGACCTCTGGATATCATCTCGTCCAACACACCTGCTTAAGCAGGTTCGCCAGAGCAGATCACACAGGAATGTGTCCAGGCGGGTCTTGAATGTCTCCAGAGAAGGAGACTCCACAACCCCCCTGGGCAGCCTGTTCCAGGGCTCTGGCACCCTCAAGGTAAAGAAGTTTCTCCTCATATTCAGATGGAACTGCCTGTGGTTCAGTCTGTGCCCATTGCCCCTCATCCTATCACTGGGCACCACTGAATGGAGTCTGGTCCCATCCTCTTGACATCCACCCCTGAGATATTTATAAGCATTCATGAGATCCCCTCTCAGAATTCTCTTCTCCAGGCTGAACAGACCCAGCTCTCTCAGCCTCTCCTCATAAGAAAGGTGCTCTAGACCCTGCATCATCTTCATAGCCCGCCACTGGACTCCCTCCAGTAATTCCTTGTCCTTCTTAAACTGGGGAGCCCAGAATTGGACACAGTACTGCACATGCGGCCTCACCGGGGCAGAGCAGAGGGGGAGGATCACGTCCAAAGAGAGGGAGAGTTAACGACACACAAATGTTGGAGTGCCGCCTGTGGCAAATTCCAGCCCATACCACTATGTGTGTAGAAATGCCTCCTTACCTGAAGGAAGATTAAATTTTATTGCCAGGGCATCTAAAGTTCAGTTCAGCGATGCCCAAGTCCTTCGCTTTAGATAACCCAAATGGGTAGCATTTAAAATGAGCAAGTACTCCTGAAAATGTAGTACAGCACAATTTAACAAAGAGCCTATGAGGAACCTACATGTGGGAGAGGTGAGAAGTCAGGTCTGCTCATGGCCTTCATCATGCCTTCATCACTGGAAGTTGTCTTGGGTCTGTCTCCCTTTTCTACCCCGTTAACAGCTCTGCAACAAATCTAGAGGCTTGTGACACTTCCTACCCATAAAATGGATCTAATATTTATTTCAGAGATGTGATATTTTAGATTAGTTAATATAGAAAAACTGCTTTGGTGAGTATAGTGCAATATGTACCTGATATAAAACACATATTCAAAACACTGATTTAAAATATTGGAATTGGCCCAAATTTGAAGGGAAACTAAAATTAGATTGGAAAAATATCTAGATAGTGAAACGCACATTCAGTAAGCACTAGTGTATAAAAGGCTCAATTTTAGTTTTAACATGCTCAAATTTAGTTTTAATTCTGCATATGACCTGCAGATTTTCCTTTCTCTGGTGCAAGAAGCACAAACACATTCAAGTACTTCCAAAGTACCAAAAAAGCCCCCTCCCAGTCTTCCCCCCCAAAAAACCCAAACACCCAAGCAACAAACCAAATAAGCAAACAAACCACAACAGCAAAAAAAAAAAATTGTCTTGCATTACTTTACATTCCATCACATTTACAGAACCCTGGGACATGGGAGGTAGAGGATATTAGAGTAGAGGGCTATTACAATCCTATTTTAATTTTTGCTAGACTACCAAACATGTCACAAAACCAGTACACATCTCAGTGTAGCTGGAGTTCTCCTTCAGACAAAACAGTGCATAGAAACTTAGATACAATACATCTGTAGTACAAATTATTAAAACAATGGCTTTCAGGAAGTGAATGAAACTATAAGACAAAAAGTCATCAGGCAACTTTCAGTGCAGAAGACAATGTATTCTATGATCAAGTGTAATATTTCATTCGATTCATCCTCTCTCTCATCTTCACATAATGAAAAACTCAAGAAAGATTCATGTTTTTCATTCCTTTGTTGCATATTCCATGATAAAGTATAACAACAAAAAATAAATTACTTGGTTTAATTTAAAAAAACTATTCGCCAGAGCAACTATATAAGAGGCTTGTGTAGAGGGTAGAAGCAGTAGATGTCTTATAGCAAAACTTTAGAAAGTCTTTCGATAATTTCTTGAGAAACGCAGTCTAAAAATTTGGTGAAGACAGGTACAGAGCCGATAAAGAAAACAGACTCCGGAGAACAATTCTCAATTGTAAAAGCAGGTGATTTTATCAGGTGGAGTTTCCATAAATGCCTACAGCAGACTGTGCTCTGTTCAGTGTCTTTACTGATCATCTAGATGGAAGGAATTTGCTTATAAAATTAGCAAGATATCAATTTAGGAAGTCCAGTATGTTGAAAGATAGACTTCAAAGGACAAAAGCAATGAAGTGGGAGAAGTCTGGAAACAGAGGAAGAAGTTCAACAGGGACAAGTAGTAGGTATTGCACTTAGGTAAGAATAATCTGCTACTTAAATACACAATCAGCAATAACTGATCCCTTCTGAAGAGGACCAGGATCTTATGGCAAGTTAAAAGCTTAACATGAATCAGAGTCCTGCTGTTGTAAGAAAGGAAAATACAATATTTGGGTTACAGGCAGTAAAATACAAAATCACCTGGTTTACTTAGCATTATGAAGGTCTCAACTGGACTATTGTCCCCAGTTTTGACAAACACTCTTAAAGAAAGATAGAAACCAAATGTATAGAGTCTAGAGAAAAGTCAGAATCTAGCAAAAAGTGTAGCTTAAGAAGAAATTATAGATTCGGCTTGCTCAACATATGGAAAATAATATATAAGCAAGGACATGTGATGACTTCAAATACCTAAAAAGTTATTACAAAAGAAAATTTCATTTTTGCCAATGAGCAAAACAATAATAAATTTAAGCTTTAGTAAAAAAGACTACCATTAGATATCAGGAGATATTTTCTATCAGTAAGGAGAGTAGATATCAAATCACCATCACTAGAACCAGTATGTTCCGAATCTCTTTTTATGGGCTAGTCACTCAAGTCCTTTGCATGTGGGCTGCGGTCTCAATTTAAAACCACAGGACTGCGCCTCCAGTAATTAGTACAAACATACAGTTGCACACATGTTCCTCATACATTTTCCATTTACCAAACCACTTGTACAGGAGGCTCTCTTAATCCATCAGGTTTACCAAATATTAGCTCTTTAAACTTCAGGAGTAATGCCTTGACTATTTCTTTCCACGTTATTGAAAATATTTTGAAAAATTATTAAAAATTCTATTCAACTGTACTGAGACACAGTCCCTCACAGCATCCTCACAGCTAAACTGAGGAGGTGTGGTCTAGACAATAGAGTAGTGAGGTGGGTTGCAAACTGGCTTAAAGAGAGAAGCCAGAGAGTGGTGGTCAATGGTGCGGAGTCCAGTTGGAGGCCAGTATCTAGTGGAGTGCCTCAGGGGTCAGTACTGGGGCCAATATTATTCAATATATTCATTAACGATTTAGACGAGGGAATTGAGTGTACTATCAGCAAGTTTGCTGATGACACTAAGCTGGGAGGAGTGGCTGACACACCAGAAGGCTGTGCTGCCATCCAGCGGGACCTGGACAGGCTGGAGAGTTGGGCGGGGGATAACCTGATGGAATTTAACAAGGGAAAGTAGAGTCTTGCATCTGGGCAGGAACAACCCCAGGTTCCAGTATAGGTTGGAGAATGACCTATTAGAGAGCAGTGTAGGGGAAAGGGACCTGGGGGTCCTGGTGGACAACAGGATGACCATGAGCCAGCACTGTGCCCTTGTGGCCAGGAAGGCCAATGGCATCCTTGGGTGTATTACGAGGGGGGTGGTCAGTAGATCGAGAGAGGTCCTCCTTCCCCTCTACTCCGCCCTGGTGAGACCACATCTGGAATATTGTGTCCAGTTCTGGGCCCCTCAGTTCCAGAAGGACAGGGAACTGCTGGAGAGGGTCCAGCGTAGGGCAACAAAGATGATTAAGGGAGTGGAGCACCTCCCTTATGAAGAAAGGCTGAGGGAGCTGGGGCTCTTTAGTTTGGAGAAGAGGAGACTGAGGGGTGACCTTACTAATGTTTATAAATATATAAAGGGTGAGTGCCACGAGGATGGAGTCAGGCTCTTCTCAGTGGCAAACAATGATAGGACAAGGGGCAATGGGATCAAGCTGGAACACAAGAGGTTCCACTTAAATTTGAGAAAGAACTTCTTCTCAGTGAGGGTGACAGAGCACTGGAACAGGCTACCCAGGGAGGTTGTGGAGTCTCCTTCCCTGGAGACATTCAAAGCCTGCCTGGACACATTCCTGCGTGACCTCACCTAGGCGTTCCTGCTCCAGCAGGGGGATTGGACTAGGTGATCTTTTGAGGTCCCTTCCAATCCCAAACATACTGTGATACTGTGTGATATTGTGAGACTCACTAAGAGTATTTAATTTGTCAAGTTAAGTACATTAATAATAGCACTACATTGGATTTTCATCTGTTCACTGATACGGAGGTTCATTTTCATCATATTTTTCAGTCAGAACTATCATGAGATAAAAAAATTTTAAATGGATATATTTTTCAGCAAAGGTTTCAAATTATAACTTCCAGAAATATTTTACTCAAAATACTTTTGTTTGATGCAATTCTGTGAATTAAGTTGAAACCTTTCACCCCAACATTTTAAAAAGATGACGAGTTCACCCATTTGAACATGGTTTTTAAAATTAAATACTGTGCAGCTTTTTAAAAGATCTCTAAAAAGACTTGAAACAGAACTAAAATAACATGCAAGTTATGCCTAACATTTGTATGGAGAAAACGAAGAACAGGGACTGCCCCAGCTACTTCCACAGTACAGCCACTCATGGACCATATTACAATACAGAGAAATGCCTTATCTGACATGTAAATTCGATCCCACCAGCAACTTGGCATGGTAGCAAACAGAAGTTAGCTACTCAAGGATATACTCCAAGCATGGCATTTCTTGAGCATTCTTTGCATCTCATGTCTGGACTTTTGTGGAGAGCAATGCTGAAAGCATAGCTAGAACATGGTGGGTAAAGGGAATGGTGAAAACAAGATGAACAATTACAAAGAAACATGCAAGTTTCACCCAAACTGCAACAACCTAGTTCACATGAAGCTAAATGCAACTCATTTGAAACTATTTATTCCAATTATGCTCAAATTTGAAATCTTTTAAGAGAAAACTCCATGATGCATTAAAAGACTAAGCCTAATCAATAGCATAGTACATCTTAAAGGGACGCTTACCATTGTTATCTTACTCTATCTCTATTAAAAAGATGATTAAGAGAAGTTATCTAATGTAAAAGCCATTAATTAATTAAAATAATTCACAGTCTTTTCCTTCCACCAATCTAATGTAAGGTGTTACACCCTATCTTCAAATTCTTTTGAATATTTTAAACAAAAGGTCCAAATTCTCATGACAATCCATTTAGAATACACAGAATACTTCCAAAAAAGCTTCAGCTTATAGAAGGTCAACACCAGTGCATAAAGTCATACTAGCACAAGTAGTCCACTTAGAAACATGCTTATGCCAGCAATTTCTATAAAGGTTAAGACAGCAGATCTGATGCAAAAATCCAGCTCATCAGAGTGCCAAGGTACAAAACACTGCTGAGCAACACAGAAAAGTAACTGCAGTTGCTCTAATAGATTCATATATTTTTACCAAAAGGTTTCATTGGAATAGCCTGAACAGGCGAAGCAATTGTAACAAAAACTTCAAACTGACCGAGGAAGAAAAAGGGTCCAGAGAAGAGCTCAGCTGGGCTTCTCCACCTCCCAGTTCCCTGAGCTGGTGCCATGTTTGAAAGTATAGACACAGGGTCAGGTTACGTTGGAATATATTGCAGAAAAAAAAAAAATACTTTAGAGAAAACAGATCCCTGATCACAGCTATGATTATTCTTTTCACATATAGGCTCCTGATGAATAGAAGATTTTAGTTAGTGGGGAAAGGCAGGAGGTTGCAGGACAGTATTTAAAACAAACAAAGCACTGACATTCCATCAGAGAACAGTTTCATAAACTGGTAGCAAGAGTAATTTAAAAGGTACCTGCTTCTCCCCATATACTTATTTTCTGCTCCATTCCGTAAGCTTTATGCCAGTTATGTCAATGTGACTGCTTGGGATGATGCTGTAAACTGAATCAGTGAAGTGAATTGAATGGGGGAGGGGAGGGAGGAAACAGCTGTTTTTTCTTAACCCTCATCACAAAATGTTTCATTTAAAACGAAGCCTCATAGTGAATAGTAAATTGTAGGTATCATAAATACAATATTTCATTCAAAACGACATGTATCGTTGCTATCCAAACACTCTTCCAGTCAATTTATTTTTTGTTGAAGACTTTTTCAAGAGGGTGTGGGGTTCTGACACGGTAAACAATTTCAAGCTGCCACACCGGTGGAATGAGAGAAGGCTCAGAAGACAACGAGTGGCAGTTTCTTCAGGTGAGAACACCCACTGATGCACAGAGAGGCAGGATGCATATTGAAGCCGGTACGCTTTTCACTGCAGAAAACAAGACATTCCATCTAAAAAATAGGAGGAAACGTCCACAGCAGCAACCAAAAAAAGCAGTCTGCTCCCTTGTTGACTCTAAGTAATGTCACACGAAATACAGGAGCACCTCTGCTGCCATAAAGGATGCCATCCCATGCTTTTCCCCAGGCAGCTTGAAGGCATCTGTCCCTTCCAGGCACCACCAATCAGTAGCTGCCAATACCCCTCCATAGAGGAGCTCAGGTACCTTTGAGTCACGCAGAGTGAGCTCTGAAGAAACAAGCGGCTCTCTGAACACGTCCTCATGTACCCCTCACCTTCCAGTTATTTGAGAGGAAGAGAGAAAGAAGGAAAGGTTCTTTGGTTTAAAGCAGAATTTTTTAAAAATAAATTTTAAGAAGGAGTTACAAATTACCAGCACAATTTTCAAATTAATACAATCTGGAAAAAAAAAAACAAGTGAAAACTAAAAGGAGAATATTTTTTTTTTTTAAGGTGGACTTGAAATTTAAGAAAAATCCTTCCCTTGTTTTCATTAAAAATATTATATGAAGGGGCAGAAATATTTTCCAATTTAGCTCGCTCATTTGAGGGGGGGAATACATTAAAAAAAAAAAAAAAAAAAACAAAAGCACAAAAACCTCCTATATAAAACTTGTTGCAGAGACTTCAATTTCTAAAAGTAAAATCAGCACAAACAAAAACTGTTCTAAAGATGGTGATCAGGTGTTTCATAATAGTAGCTATATCAAGACACTGTTTTCAGGAAACTGTGTGACATTTTCCAGCAATAAATCATATATTAAAAAAAAAAAAAATCAAGTAAACTACTGAATATACAATGCTACTTTTTCTGGATTTCACACAGATTATGTGTTTTCCTCTATAAACAGAGGCAATAGAATGTAAAGCTATCATATTTACAGCTGCTCCAAACTGAAAGCTTAGATCTTTGCAGGATCTACTTGCCTACAGGAGCAAAAAGTTTGGAATATGTGCCTGGGTAGGTCTGTAACTGTAGCACCCTCTGCTGCTTTTTTAGTTCCAAAACATGTAATTGTACACTCAGCCAAGCAGGAAATAAAACGAATATGTATTGAACATCTTGTTTCTTGAAAAAGTTATTAACTAATGCTACGTGCAGTTTACAAGAAAATGTTTTGCTATTACTTATATTACTTATAGTATATTTGCAATTTTATACTACTTGAGCACTTTAGAATATCTAGTTTCTGTGTTAACTTGAGATAGATACTAGGTAAAAATCCCCAAACAATGCTGTATTTCACTCCTTAAAATTCTCCTTTACAGACACTGTAGCTTGCTTAGATCAGTGGCCATTAGCAAAGAGGCTTATATTTTGGCCCTTGATCATTTCCCTTAATTTAAATGTATATATCATTTTAAATGACTACGGCAGGGATATAATTATACAAGCATTTCGGTCATAGCTGCATTCTCCCACTAGGAAGGCAGGGGAAGGTGACACTCTGAAAAGCTCATTCTTGCAGAATTCTCCTTGCTTTTTGGACAGTCTATTGCAGAAAATATTTTTCTTCAGCAAGGATGAGCATGGCATGTGGCTCCTGGAGCCAGGTGATGCTGTCCCACAGTGGCACCACTGAACTGTCTGTCTTGGATCCAGCGGTTCTTTTAAAAGACTATCTCAGGACCAGAGATGGTCTCAGGATGCAACATCTTTTTAACAGATGCCATACTGTTGTCTAAAATGAACAGACTGATGCTTTTCTTCACTCTAGCCCTCTTTTCCCTGCCTTTTGTTTATCCATAGAATTAAAACTGAATGAAGTGCATTTGGCATTGCATCCTGTCTGTGTGAAGAATTCATTCAGAGTTTCCATATGGAAACTGTTCTCTCACACAGGATGAACAGGAGAGAGGGAAAAAAAAAAAATACATACTTTTCTGGGAATGGGAAAACCAATTGTAATTTGCAGTGTGAATCTTCATTAACAGTAGCAATCCTACAATGAAAACGCATCTTCAGAAATCTTTCTTAAAAAGACAGAAAACAAGTGTAGGTATCAAGTTTGAACACGACATCGTGCAGAGGCAACTTCCAGAGTTAACTCTTGGGACTCTGCAATGCACCATCTACAGCTACTGCAGCTGGCTCCGCTTTTGTCCTGAAGTCTTACTGGTGTAAGGCAGCACTTTTGGAAGCAGTCACAAGTATTCCTCAAAAAGCTGCTTATTGATATTTTATATAATGCTGCCAGCTAGTGGCACATCTTGTACTGAGTTGATATCTACCGGAAGTGTAAAAACACTGCTATTAGCTAAAGTCTGCTCTACCACTCTTCTTTTGATGGCGGATGGTGATGTGGCTGTTAAACACCATAAGCAGAAAGATCAAAAAGTTAAACAAAAAGACCAGAGAAATGCCCCCTGAAAGAGCTTGTTTTAAACAAAGGTATTGAGGAACTCTGCCAGAAGAAACAAAAAACTACCCCCAAAACCACACAAACCATGTTGTTTGAAGCAAATTAGTACATTTAACAAGGATGTCATTTGCAACATATTGTAGTTTTTACAAAATCTACTCTGTTTAACGCACAACTATTGCATAATCTAATGATCTCTAGCAAAACATTAACCTTCTTGATAAATACTCAGTATGGCAGCCAAAGGAAATACACAGAACACTAAAATATTTAACCTTTTTCTGATAACTCTGCCCAAATCATTTAAGTGATGTTCAGTGCCCAGTAAATAAACTCTGACTATGCAGTGTGTCCTAAAAAGAATATTAGGGTCTATAACTATTCAATGTCTGCCTTCACTCCTTCAGAGCATGCTAGTGTTGATGCATAGATTCAATATTGGCTAGTTCTATTAGTATTAGGTACTAGAAGAAATAATCTCATACTGTTAAAGACCATTTTTTAAATGTTTCCTTTTTTTCAGGGTAGACAATCATTTGATAATATGAAGTTCTTAAAGAACACCACAGGAACTGTAAAAAGTAGTCAACCTAACTGTAGTTAACTCTGGGGGCAGAAGAAGGCAGGTTTACTGCGGACCACTTCCACTGTGGGTTAACACAAAGAGAGCCAAGAAATCCACAGAAAAAGGTCAAAGAGCCAATTCAAATCGAGGGATAACAGTAGTGCACAAAATCAGTCAGGTGTGACACAAATAGCGCAGCTCAATAAACACATGGTTTGGGGAACTTTGCTATGATGGTATGACAGATGCAGCTACTCTGGCTTGGACATTGGGGACATTTACAACATAAAAGTGGTGGCAAAAATGTGTGATTATTACGCTCCAAGCCTGTACTGCATGCTGCCAGAAGATAACTATTTTACAGTTACCCTAACAGAGTATAATCTAAAGTGCTTAGTAAAATGGACATAAATCAGTAATATGTACATCAGTACAGACAGACACAGACACTTAAAAATGGGGAAGCAGTGAATCTTGAAATGACTTATCAAACGCTGTGTCTAATAGAAAGACATGAACCCTCAAAGCAATCCTAAATCCAAAAGGACAAATGTGAATCTTGGTATAAACAGAGAAACAGTAGGAAGAACTACAAATGTCTCACTACTTCTGCGTTAGCACTGGTGTTGTGCCTATTAAAGTCTTGTTCTACCATCTTCAATCAATAAGAAAGTATCTGAAATACTGAAAAAAAGTTAACAGAAGAGCTGACAGCACATCTATCAATAGGAAAGCATAAGAAAACTTTGGCAGAGTAAATTATTTGCATTAACACGAAAATTTGTGTGGATTGATCACAATCTAAGTACTCACACAAAGAATAAAGACTAAGAAATTTGGTTATCATGTTTAACAGAATAAGGTACACTGTCTTGATCCACTATAGGAAACACTTTTAGACAAAAAAAAAAAAATTCTTTGCTGTTCAAAATAAATACCAAAGTTGTTATCTAATGAACTAATATAACAACATTTTTTCTGGATCCAAACCCCAGTTTGGATTTTTTTCCTTTCTTTTTTTCCTATTCTGAGAATACACAACACCAAATCTCTCTAAATTCCTCCCATAATTTAAGCAAAGCATTTTCTGCAGATAGTAAATGTCTTAAATCTGAATGTTTTTATCATCCAGCTCATGATACCTACATCTGTAGCTGATGTCAGCCATAATTACAAATGTGGATTTTCTTTCTCAGCCTTAATATTATTAATTTGAATATTCATATATCCCTTAGATATAACTTTCATTCAGAAACCAGAGAACAAATTTCTCTTTGTCAACAGCTGGAGAACATATCATGAGGTATTTTGTGGCTGGACCATACAACTATCCTCAATGTTCAGAACCGAACGAAAGCTAGGAAATTTTGAAAAGGAGAATACACAGTTTCTGATTATTTTTTTCCTTTCAAAGGCAAAAGTCTATTAAAAAAATTGATCTTTTTGTTAATTAAAAAACAATGCTTATTGAAACATAGCTTTAGAATACTAAGACTGGAGTTTTGAGATGAAACATGTATATTTCAGAACAATTTTTATATAATTGTTTAGATAAAGAGGAAGAGATACGTGCATATTTCTTGAATATCTGGCAAACTTAGAATAAAGTTGGGGGTGTCTCTAACAGTTTGCTTGCTTGAAAGCAAACAAACCAACCTGAAAAATAAGGCAGAATAATCAAACAAGAATTATATGTATATCTCTAAAAATTATATAATAGTAATTACTCATTACATCAAAAGTATTTAAATATTTTTGCTCAGCTTCTTTTCCGTGATCTACCACAATTTTATAATTCAAGTCCATTAATAGAATAGATAATTTTATTAATAAGTATACTGAAGCAGAGCCATACTGGGTCAGACATTGAAGGTCCACTCACAGCTCATTTTGCCTCTCATTAATGCAGCCAGTAACTGATGCTCAGCAAGAGTGAAAGATCAGGACAAGTATATCATCCTACTGGCTCATTAATTCTCCTGACACCCAGCACTTCCTAAGCTGTAAGCAACGTCTCTGTATTTAATAGCCACCGTGACTTTTTCTTGCACCATTTTTTCCCCATTGCTTTTTGAATCCATGTCATGTCCTAGGAGTTCAAAATATTCTGTGAGGAGAAATTTCACAACTTGACTGTGCTTTCTTTGGTTTTTCTATGGTATGAGTTTGCCCTGTCCAAGCCAGAAGTATCAGTTTGCTTCTTATGTTCTTGCACTGTTGTTCCTCAGAGAGACTGATAGAGTTTATTTTCTTCCTAGTAGCGGGTATGGTGCTGTATTTAGATTTAGAATGAGAATAATGTTGATGACATAATGATGTTCTAGTCATTGCTAAGCAGTCAAGGACTTTTCGTCTTCTCATAGTGTCCTGCCAGCAAGAAGGCAGAAAGTGCACAAGAAGCTGGGAGTTTACACAGCCGGGGCAGCTGACCCCAACTGACCAAAGAGCTATTCCATACCATATGATGTACTGCTCAGTATATAAACGTGGGGGAAGCTGGCTGGGGGGGATCCCTGCTCTGGGATGGGAATCAGTCAGCATGTGGTGAGCAATTGCACTGTGCATAATTTGTTTTGTATATTCTATTATTATTATACTATTATCTCTTCCTTTTCTATCCTATTAAACTGTCTTTATCTCAACTCGCTCGTGGGTGAGAATGAGCGAGCAGCTGCGTGGTGCTTGGTTGCCGGCTGGGGTTAAACCACGACAATGGGCTAACCTAATTTTTTGTTCAACCCTGTTCAGCTGCTCTAATGTTTCCACCACAGTCACAGAACCAAAAATAATCTGCACCGGGATGACTTAAGCGTGCATGCACACAAATAACTGTGCCACATAAAAGAGTGTAACATATAAAACATTATGGTGGGTAGATCTGTACCTCTGACCACAGTAATGGTGTTTCTCAGCTAAATGAAATGGTTATTGAGGGCTCATACAGAAATATTTTATATTTATACAATTAGATTTCTATCAACATCGTACTGTATTTAAATGAACAATGACTTACAGACATTCCCTGTGTTGTCAAAACTTGTAAGAACATCTTTAACATTTAATGGTCCATCATTAAATCTGGAAGAAAACATACATAGTGACTTTACCAACACATAAACAATTAAAAAACCCTCAAAACATCTTCCCTCTTCAGAAAAGAGAGTCATTGCACATTTTAACTTTTCACAAATCCCTTTCACAGACAAGTAGCAAACAGGTACCACTGTAGCCACCAGTGGGAAAACAAGGTGACAATCACTAGTTTTCAAAGGTCCCTCACTGAAATATATGAACCAGGAACATGTTTCTTTGAAACTAATACTTCATCAAAATCAAAACATTTCCAAAGAGCAATCATTTTTGTTTAGTTGTAAAGGTCACATATAGAAAGGAAGAATTTTGGTAAAGTGACTTCTTTGAAGAGGAAAAACAAAAGACTATTTTTGAACAGCAGCTGTAGACGCATTCCTATTTTCTCCCACAAAATCAAGAACACTTCATTCAATTAATGTGAACAATGAAACTGATTACTATGTTCAGTGAACTGCATTTTCTTTGGTTTTACATTTGCATAACCCAAGTGAAATAAACATTCAAAACTGGGGATAATTAACTAACTGGCTTTCACATACCAACTGCAAATTTTAGAAAATGGTGAGCAAAACAGCAGCAGAAAGAATATGCACCGAAGTTGAATAAAAATTTGCCTAAGAAGTTTTTTCTAGATGTTATAGATGTCAGGCTAGCTGGATTCACACAAGCAGAAAAGTCAACTAATTTTTTTTTAACTATTTTTAACTATTCCCAGCTAATCCAGGCCCCAAATGAACAAGACAAAAAAATCTTACACTTTACAACAATCAGATCACATAGCTGTTTCACAAACGTAGTTTAAAAAAAAAAAGTATAAAGAATTCAGCAAGGCAGTAAAATCAAAAATACAGTCTTTTAACAACATCTCAAATGTGGCTCTTAGGGTTGTTTAGGAACATGCTAATTTGAAACACTGAAAAAATTCAAGAAATACGACAAATATAGCACATGCAAAATTAGTTCTCATTCTCTCAACTTTGCTTTCCAGAAGGAAGAGTGTTGTAAGAATGGAAAAAACAAACAAACAAAAACAAACAAAACAAACCGAAAAAAACCCTCCACAACCTATTTCCAAATACACTATTTAGAACTTCTGATAAGCATAAGCATTAAAGAGACATTTACATGTTAAATTTTGAGAAGTGCCAAACAGCAACTAGACTAATGCTTAAAAAAAAAAAAAATCAAATGGAAATCAAGTTAACAAACTGAAATGAAGTCATAAACACAGTCAATTAAAGATGTTACAAAAGATTCAAATGGACATTGCAGCTCTTCCCCAAGCTACATAAAAACAAACCAAAAATACATTCCCTAGCTGCAGTGGAAGCCTACAAGAATTCTCATGGATCATGCAGACTCAAAATGCACTTTCTTCTTTTTTTTCACCGAGCTTGTTCTCAGTCAGATTTGACAAATGATGCAACAGAATTAGTTCACAGGAAGTGACCAGAAAGTGGGCAGGACCAGTAGTTCTGCCAACAACAGAGCTGCCCTTTAAACTGTCCCCTGCTGACTCCTTAGCATCCTACAAACTCCACAACCATGCATATGTCTGGCACTGTTAGGGTCTCTTAGACAGCTGGGAACCTCTCATCTTCTAAATGAATGTAAGATAGGAGAGGAGATGCTGAGACAGTGAAGAAATATTTTAATCTTTGTTGGCATGTAGATTAGTCCAAGGATAACATGTTTTGGTTTGTTTTTTCAATCCGTTCAATTTCTTTATGTAGATAGTCCATATATAAAGGAGATTTATCATGCGAATTTCCAAGTGAAGCAAACAAAAGGCAAGGATGAACAATTTAGCAATCTAGTATCTGTGGTTCAACAGAATGCTATGAAGAAAGCAAAACAGAATTAAGTAGAGTGTCCTCCTCTAGAGAAGAATACAATTTATGTACTTCAGGGTCAAAAGGTAGACAAGGATAAAAAAAAGAGAGAGAGAGAAAAATGATACAACCATAGCACTGGCCTTAACATTATCACTAAACCAAATTTCAAGCTGTTTCCAAAATATTGGTTTATACCTGGAGATGAGAGGTAGACAGCTCCAAGTACACCGGTCCAAAGAATAAGCTAAGATTCTGCAGCAGATGCATGCCACACACTTATTGGTTTTGAGGCTGTCCTGAAATATTGGTGATGTTTTATTTAACTCAGTGAATGTTTTTCATCTACACTATTATTTTTGGTACACTTGGTTTTCATTATGGATCAGATTATAAAAGGATCTGATTATAAAACATTCTTTCCATAATTAAAGTAAACACATGCAAATTTCAAACATATTCTGACGTTTATTATTCAGCAGCCAAAGGCATGTGGTGTCTGTGTACAAACAGAACACACCCCAACACTTGCTGTCTTGGCCAGAAGAGGCATTTCGCACCCTTTTCTATTTGCCTGTAACATTCAAAGTCTCTTCCTCTGTCTCAGCAATCTCCGTCTTGCTTTCACAAACATTGTTGATGGCAAGCACATAAGTGAGCCCTAATTTAATGATGAGAAGCATTCAGCCTTTCTGTGAGCGACTTCCCCTTTCTCCTCCAGTCTTCCAGATGCCCACTCCATACTCATCGTTAGTCTGATCAGCTTGTGAAACCTTCACTGAACAAAGGCAGGGACCAAGCTCAGTGTCCTGGAATGAGAGGAGTAGCCAATATCTCAACGGCAATCTGGACAGCAAAGCCACTCTCATTTACCCCAAAAATCACATTTTGGGTCTTAACTATATTACCATTATGGACTATTATAAGACTACTCCACATTAGCAACAATGGATCTTCTAAGGTAAATTAACATGACAGAAAAATACCTGCTGTTGCTGATAAAGGCTAAAGAAGAGGCACTTAAATTCCATTGGTAACCACTTAAGAGTTAGGGAAACCAAACAGAGAAGAATTGAGCAAGTTTTAAGACTGAGGAATGCAACATTCCAACAGCTGTTCTACTTGTGAGAGGCAGAGCTCAGGGAGAAACACTTACAAACATCAATAGCCACGTTTCTCCATTTGGAGCACTGCATTTGTAGAGTCCACAGACAAACTCTGCATCAGCTGCTCCACTACCCTTTTCCCTCATAGATCTGACTTGCAGACTAGAAATTACATCCAGCTGTAAATACAAGTATTCTCTAGCCCCAAATTCTGACATAAATTTCATGCTACTCAGTCCTGCACCCAAACCCCACAGCTTCTAGTTTGGGATCCACTGCTCTGCATATACCCCCTAGCAGTTCTGCAACAGCTGCTGCTTCGCAGTCCCATCAGCTGCTCCTCCATGACCTCGCCCAGAGAAAACTGTCAATACACATCACATCTTCCTTCTGTGAATGCCTGTCACAATCACAGCTTTGCACAGGACACCTAACAAACTGCCCATAAAGAGTTTGTACGCCTTTTGCACTTGAATTATGAAAGTCACGGGAAGGTTCTTCTCTGCCCAGTCCTCCAGCCTATTCAGGTCTCGCTGTATGGCAGCACAGCCTTCTGGTGTGTCAGCCCTTCCACCCAGTTTGGTATCATCAGCAAACTTGCTGAGGGTGCACTCAGTCTCTTCATCCAGGTCTGATGACTGACCCCTGGGAAACCCCACTAACTACAGGCCTCTAACCAGACTCTGCACCATTGATCACAACCGTCTAAGCTCTGCCATCCAGCCAGTTCATGATCCATCTCACCGTGCATTCATCCAGCCCACACTTTCTGAGCTTGCCTATGAGGACGTTGTGAGGGATGGAGTCAAAAGCCTTGCTGAAGTCAAGGTAGACAATGTCCACTGCTCTTCAGTTGTCTACCCAGCCAGTCATACCATCATAGAAGGCTATCAGGTTGGTCAAACATGATTTCCTTTTGGTGAACCCCTGCTGACTACTCCTGATAACCTTCTTTTCCACCACATGCTTGGAGATGACGTCCAGAATGAGATGTTCCATCACC
The DNA here is from genome assembly GCF_037038585.1 of Patagioenas fasciata. Classification (NCBI taxonomy): domain Eukaryota; kingdom Metazoa; phylum Chordata; class Aves; order Columbiformes; family Columbidae; genus Patagioenas; species Patagioenas fasciata. The sequence continues at coordinate 33,160,488 of NC_092522.1, read as the reverse complement.
TTTCCAGGGATGGGCGTGAGGTTGACTGGTCTGCAGTTACCTGGGTCTTCCTTCTTGCCCTTTTTGAAGACTGGAGTGACATTGGCTTTCTTCAAGTCCTCAGAGACCCCTCGTGTTCTCCAAGACCTTTCAAAGACGATGAAAAGTGGCTTAGCAATAACATCTGCCAACTGCCTCAGCACTCATGGGTGCATCCCATTAGGGCCCATGGATTTGTGGATGTCCAGTTTGTGTAAATGATCCCTAACCTGATCTTCCTCCACCAAGGGAGTCTTCCTTTTAGCAGAATTTCTCTCCTATCTCTAGGGCCTGAGACACCTGAGCGCCAGTTGCAGTAAAGACAGAAGTGAAGAAGGCGTTCAGTAACTCTGCCTTCTCTGTATCATCACTCATCAGGGCACCCTCCTCATTCAGCAGCAGACCTACATGTTCCCTGACCTTCCTTTTGCTGCTGATGTATATTAAGAAGCCCTTCTTGTTGTCCTTGACATCCCTGGCCAGATTTGCTTCCAAGTGGAGCTTGGCCTTCTTCACCGCATCCCTGCAGACTCTAACAGCCTCCTTGTATTCCTCCCAGGTGGTCTGTCCCTTTTTCCATATTACATAAGCATCCTTCTTCCACCTGAGTTTTGACTGGAGTTCCTTACTCATCTATGCTAGCCTCTTACTCCCTTTACTTGATTTCTTCCTCATAGGGACGCATCAGTCTCAAGCTTGAAGGACGTGATGTTTGAATATTAGCCATCTCTCTTGGACCCCCCACCCTTCTAGCACCCTATCTCACGGGATTCTTCCAAGCAGATCTTGAAAAGGCCAAATTTCACCCTGCTGAAGTCCATGATTTTAGTCCTATTTATCGTCCTGCTTCCTTCACACAAGATCCTGAACTCTGCCATCTCATGGTCGCTGCATCCCCGGCTTCCCCCAACCATGACATCTCCAACCAGTTCTTCTTGGTTGGTTAGGACAAGGTCCAGCAGCACACCTCTCCTTGTTTGCTCCTCCACCATCTGTGTCAAAAAGTTGTCAGAAACAATTTGCAGGAACTCCCTGGACTGTGCATGCTTAGCTGTTCAGGTAATACAAGTGGCAGACTTTTACATGTATTTATAAACAACTGTAGACAGTAGAATAAAAATAATCTTTCAGTAGCTCCCTGTTAAGGTATGCTCTTCACCAACAATAATGAAACAAAATTAAGTTCCTACTCTTATATTATTCTTCAACTAAATGAGAAAAAACCAATACAAATAACTAAATGCATATACTAAACTTCAAAAAACTATAAAAACTAAGACAGACTACATTTCAACAGAATACTCTAAAGAAAAAAAGAAAACAAAAGAAAAAATCAACAACAAACGCACATATTGGGCAATACGATGGAACAGTCTTAGTTTGATCAGTGAATGAAAGAAATATGTTGCCAAAGTTCTTTTTATCTCTTTGCTCAATTTCCTCCTTCTGTGCCCGAGTCTTCAGGCTGCTAAATCCACTGATTGTCTCTTAGCATGCAATAAATGGAAGAAAGCATGCTTATAATATCCACATAAATTGTCCATAAAGAGTAGTTAAATGTTACTTCAAATCTGCTTCCTTTTTTTTTTTTTCTCTTCTGTCTATCCCTAAAATAAAAATCAATTAAAACTTCAAAATGTTATTAACAGAAATATCCTACAGGAATAGCCAATTAAATTCACTCCTAAACCATCTTCTAACATGCTACTTGTCACAGACAAATAACATGCCTCTCATTTCTATACCAAAGGTCTAGACTCATCTAATAGGTCCTTTCATATTTTTATCTAAAGGTTCATTCATATTCTGAATAAAGGCATGACATCTTGCAAAGAACACTTAACGCTCTTTACAAAGATTTAACCCGTCCTGTAAGCTGCTGACATTTTCTTTTAAGTTCTGCATTTTAGTATTTGAAGCATCAAATGACTGATCAATGGAAAATATTTTACCACAGAAATAACTTATTTCTTCTCTAATTGCTTAAAATGAGCCTACAATTTTAAAGTAAATCCATATCCTGAAACAGAAAATTTGAAGATATTGATTGCTCTTTTTTTAACTCTAATAAAAGAATAATTTTCCTGTCTAAAAGACAGACACCATCTTCACAGTGAGACACTGCATCTTTATGATCTATAATAACTTCATTGCTAAAACTATTCATAACAAGTTTAAATTTAAAAGCACTTTCCTGACTAAGAATAGAATTATTTAGAAATGCAATATTAAATAAACATTTTAAATGGCTCTACTATATATCTTCCTATCACCAAGAAAACATGTATTTAGAACTTGCATCATTTTTTAACAGCCAAGTAAAATACCCCCAAAGTTAAAAATAACTTGAACAAAACTAAAAAAATCATTATTAAAGTTTTATGAATAAAAACGTCCTTTTAATGGAGAAAAGATACAGAAAGCCAGGTAACATCTCTAATGAAAGACACCTTTTTTCCCACTTCAAGCTTACAAGAAATTTCACTAAAAATGAGGTTTATGTTTTTCACCTACAGACTAGATTACTTCAGTTTACTGTCTCCAAATTTGAATGTGAAAACTGCAGCAAGACTCCAGCTTGGACTGAACATGTCCACATCCTCCATGTTAGACTGCCATAAACATTCAGCCCAATTCCCAGGTTGACTTCCTGTCACACCAGGGATTTATTTTTTGACAAACATTAATTGCAAACAACACTAGAGAGTAATTTCATATATGTAGCCACTCAATTCATGTTGGAACGATAAAGGACTCAGCACTCCGATTCAATGTGAATCACGCCAAAGCCATTTATTACAGAAACATGTCTCCTTATATACGCAACTATTCTCTAAACACGAATCCACGCTCCAAGCATGGATTCGCTAAATGAGTATCATGGGCAGTCCACACGCTGGAGCCCCACCGATGATAGGTCCAACGACTCACGCCATGCTGAGGCCCTGTTAATGAAGAAACGCCCCTCTTTCTCACAGCAGATTCTGTTCTCAGCTTCTTGAAGTGGCCTTGAGATTCCTTTGGGCCTGACTAATTCAACAACATATCTCCTTCTAACGAAACCCCTTCACAATTCCCCCTTTTTGTTCTTGAACTAGTCAGGCCCCTTAAACAGCATGCTGAATCGTCTTTGAAATACACTGCAACATAGGACACGTGATTAACAACATAATTACAATTACATATAATGTAGCTAAACCTTACTTAATAAGATTAAACAACTATCTGCTTATACTCAAACCTTCATATCATATATAAAACCTTAATTCTACTTATGACAACCTTACCAACGCACTATTTTAGAATAGTCAGACAACTTAATACAATATATTCTCTTAAATTCTTAAAAGATCTATAACTGCGCAGTTTATAGAGTAACGTACTTAATACCATCAGCATATGCTAATTATTGACTTAATATCTTAAAACTTATATTAACCTATTCATATGCTAATTATTGAATTAATATCTTAAAACTTATATTAACCTACTTAAAAGATCTATAGCTTAATCTTAATATCTCTTTTAAAACCTTACCAGTTGCTAAATTAGGTTACCATGGTAGAAATATCTTATACTTTTACCTTATCTATGCATAGATTATCTAATTGTAATATCACCCTTTTGGAACTCTTACTATCTGTTCAAATCAGCATTCTCTATGGAAGGTACCTTATCTGTTTACTAATAAGCTTTTAGACCACTGGGTCTAAGAGCATCTATAACACTGAATAAGAATTCATGGTTTACATTTGAGACAATTCTCACAACTTATCTCCCTCCTGTCCTTCTGCATCTGTCGAATCTTTGTTGTCTTTATTCAGCCATGGCTTGATCCATTTCGCAGGAATCCATTTTGATCCTTGGTCTGTAATGACACAAGCATAACCCTTTCCCCAAGTTATTACTTGGAAAGGACCCTCCCATTCACCAGTAACTCCATTGCGTATTTTGACCTGACATTGATTTTCTCTAAGGTCTGTCAAGTGTCCTTTTAAGCTTGTTCCATGACGAATCATAGGTGGAATGTCGAACCCTTGCGGAAGGCGTAAAAAGTTCAAGACATATAATGCTTTGCTTAGTCTGTCATGTGGAGTAGTACAGTCAGTTCCCCCTTTTTGTTTGTCAAGCTGATGCTTGAGAGTTCGATTCATCCTTTCTACCAAGGCCTGACCAGTAGGAGAATTTGGTATCCCTGTAATGTGCTTAACACCCCACAATTGAAAAAAGGTGGCAGTAGCTTTGGCGATATAACCAGGTGCGTTGTCTGTCTTGACCTGTGCAGGAACTCCCAAAGCTGCAAAAGCAGAACGTAAATGTCGTTGCACATGTGAACTAGTTTCACCAGTCTGAGCAGTGGCCCATATGGCGAAAGAATATGTATCAATAGACATATGCACATACTTCAGCCTGCCAAATTCAGGGACATGTGTGACGTCCATTTGCCACAATTCCAAGGCTCCTAATCCTCTTGGATTGACTCCTGCACCCAGCCCTACTGAGATGCGCTGACAATCTGCGCAACTTTTAACAATACCTCGGGCTTCACTTTCGGACAATGAAAATTGCCGCTGTAAGACCTGAGCAGACTGATGGAGGAAACTATGAGAGCATACTGCTTGCCCAAACCTATCTACTGGAGGTGGAACCGAGGCAGGAGATACAAGAAAATCAGCTCGGCGGTTTCCTTCAGCTAAATTGCCTTGAATTGTCAGATGACTACGGATATGTGTTATGAAGTATCGGTGTTGTCTCTCTTCGACCAACAACCATAGTTGCTTGAACAAAGACATCAGTTGTGCATCCTGAACCTCTTTGAGCAATGATCTTTCAATGCGAGCTACCACACCTACCACATACAAAGAATCACAAACAATATTCACTGGGCTATGAGCAAATCTGATAAACACTTCTATTACAGCCCTGAGTTCCAAATGCTGAGTTGATCCTTTCAGGTCAGTTAGTATCACATCGTGCCATTTTCCATCTGTTTTCCATGTAATTGCTGCTTTCTGCATTTTACCCCCTGCGTCAGTGAACACTGTGGGTCCTTTAACAGGAAATTCTGAGAGAAGAGGGGGACCCTCCTCCATTGATCCCATATTCAAAACTGACATTAACTTGTGTGGAGGGGAAAATGTCTTAATTAAAGCTTGAGAATTTAATAACGCAATCTGAAAAGGTAAGGAGTTCTGCAAAGCCCACTGTAAATATTCTGAAACGAGGGGAACAATGATATATGCAGGCTCAGCCCCTGAAATTTCGACTATTCTCTGCCTACCTTTCATTATAAGCTGAGCAAAGACCTCAACCCTGGTTGTAATGGTTCGTTTGAGTCGAAAATGCAAAAACACCCACTCTAAGATCTTTAACGGCTCCTTACCAGTTGTCCATTGCATTATGAGAGCAAAAGGATAGTTAGTATTGTTTACAATTAGTAGTCCAATTACATAATCTGGGTTCCACCTATGCCTGAAAGCTTTTACAAGTTTGGACATAATCTTTTTCAGAGCAGCATCCACCTCAGCAGTAAGCGTTCTAGGAGAGCTAATGTCACTATCCCCTTTTAGCAGTTTTACAATTGGAGCTAAATCCTCATTAGTGATCCCACAAATGCTCCGGACCCAATTCAGATCACCCACTAGTTTCTGCACATCATTTAAGGATTGAATGACAGGCCGACATACTATTTTCTGAGGTTTCACTGTGGACTGAGAAATTTCCCAACCAAGATATTTCCACGCTGGTTGAATTTGTACCTTTTCTGGAGCAATTAGCAATCCTCTATGCTGCAATGTATCAGATACTTCATTTATCAACAAATCAGTCGAAAAAGTTTCCCCAGCTATTAATATGTCATCCATGTAGTGGTAAATCACTAACTCAGGATGAGATTTTCTGACAGATTGCAAGGCCCAAGCTACATAAATTTGACACATAGTTGGGGAATTTTTCATTCTCTGTGGCAAAACTACCCATTGATACCTTTTCGCAGGTTCAGCCTTATTTACAGAATTTATGGAAAATGCAAAACGTTTACAGTCATCAGGATGCAAAGCAATGGTGAAAAAACAATCTTTCAAGTCAATTATTAAGATCTGCCAATTTTCTGGAATCATGACAGGGGATGGTAATCCCGGCTGTAATGCTCCCATGTCTTCCATGGTATCATTAATTTTTCGAAGATCCTGTAACAACCTCCATTTCTTTGATTTTTTCTGAATAGTAAACACAGGAGTATTCCAGGGACTTGTAGACGGCTCTAAATGCCCTTTTTCAAGCTGTTCCTGTACTAGCTCTTTGACATGGGCGAGCTTTTCTTCACTGAGCGGCCATTGATTTACCCATACTGGATCATCATTTTTCCACTGTCATTTCAGTACTGGTCGCCCATCATCAATGACCACTTCTAGAAATTTTGTTGTTTTGTCACCAGAGTTGCTCCTAGTTGTCCTAACACATCTCGTCCTAATAGAGAAACAGGGATAGACATCACATTCATGCAGTAAAGAACTAAATTACTCATGTTCTTCTGTATTATCACAAAATGCACATTTTGAGTCAACGGAATCTCATGATTTAACAGACTGTGAACTTATCGTACCATGTAACAAAGACCTATCAAAATTGCAGCATTCTTAAACAGATACCCACAAAGAAAACAGGTTAATAAGGAAAGCATCTTGCAGACTTTAACAAGTTTTCTGACCTGTGTGTTATCAATTAAGTCTCTCTCAGCTTGTTGAAGTTCAAATCGCCCTGCCTGTAAAACTGTCTGAAAAGATTTAATGATTTCTTGTCCGAGTGCTTTTCTATGTTTTAAAACACCTCCCAATACCGATTTTTCAGGAACACAACTGAAAACAATCATTCCTGACCCCATCTTGCAAGTAAAAACCTTGGGGGGGGGGGGGGGGGGGGGGAGGCGGGGGGGAAGCAAAGGGCTGCTTGCAGCCTGAGTGGGAAGAGCAGGCAGAAGGTTTTATGGCGCACTTAAAAACAACTAGTGAAACAATTAACTCACATTCCTGACAAGCTGCTTGATTTTCAGAGAGACGGTACACAGGAACACATAATATGTACTGTAAAACTCGCAAATAACATGCTGATAGCAAACATTAGCATTTTCTACTGCTAATTTCAACACCAGTGCTTCCTTAACTTCTAAGTTTTCAATCTGCTTATTGATGGTCTCTTGAAGGTGGTCAATAAATTGCAAGTAATTCTCATTGGGACCCTGATTAACAGTTGCCAATGATTTGGCTGCTTTGTTGGTTTCAGGCACCTCTCTCATAGCTTGATATGGCTGACTGTTGGATTCACTCGCTAATAGCTGATCTGATCTTTCACACAGTTCTTTTGCCCAGTTCTTATCCGGCGGCTCCTTCTTTTCTCTTGTAGGCGTTAGAAGGATAGAAAGCGGTGAAGGCGGACACAAATCAGTAAAAGAATTGATATTACACTTATTTACGACTTTAGCATTCTCAACTTTCACCAGTCCTTTTGACAAATTATCTGACTCCAGTTCTTTGGACTTCTTGGTCTCTCCAGGGTCGTGTGATGGTACAGGAGGACATCCACTCGGTAATTTTCCTCCCTCCGCCCCAGACTGTTGTATCATTGGGGGTGCCGAAGGCACAACAGGGGATGGAGTAAGGAGGGTATCGAAAACACGAACTGGGTAAGCTTCACAGTTATTTTTAGAGTTCTTATCAGGCTGTAACGCTGCAAAAATTCCAGTAACCGCAGCCCGCTCAGCCTTAAATTCTTTTAAGGTGGAAATTATAAGCTTCCATGTAGTCGCTAATGATTTAGCTTCATCTCCGTTGCTAACCTTATCCCATAATTTCTGCCCTATATCGTCCCAAAATTCAATTTTAAAAGCTTTCTCAGCTTCTGACGGGTAGCCGTTAGTTCTACAACAAACCAACAGTCTACATATGTTACTTTCTTCATATTTAAGTCCTCTCATAGAGAGAATATGCAGGAGGATCTTAACTATAGCTTCTTCCTCAGAGGATATATTCTGCCCCATAACTTCACTCTTCCCTCCTCCTGCTCCCAGCCGCTCACCTTTCCCGGGGCCTTCTTCAACAAAATTTATCCGCGGAACGTCCGTACGTCTCCGCCCGGCTCTCAGTCCAGCTGAGCCGCCTCCGGCTGGGCCGCTCCAGGCTTTTCCCCGACCTTAGTGAGACGCCGTTCGGAGTATCACGTCGGGGTCACCATTTGTTGGAACGATAAAGGACTCAGCACTCCGATTCAATGTGAATCACGCCAAAGCCATTTATTACAGAAACATGTCTCCTTATATACGCAACTATTCTCTAAACACGAATCCACGCTCCAAGCATGGATTCGCTAAATGAGTATCATGGGCAGTCCACACGCTGGAGCCCCACCGATGATAGGTCCAACGACTCACGCCATGCTGAGGCCCTGTTAATGAAGAAACGCCCCTCTTTCTCACAGCAGATTCTGTTCTCAGCTTCTTGAAGTGGCCTTGAGATTCCTTTGGGCCTGACTAATTCAACAACATATCTCCTTCTAACGAAACCCCTTCACAAATTCATACCATCACGGCAAGGATGTAGTGTGTAGGAGCATGAAATATGGTAAAAATCCAAATGAGATTAATCAAATGAGACTCTGAATTATAACACAAGAAATTTCATGTTGACACACCTTTCACTGCTAACAAAAGTCACACTCAGACACTCACCCCAGAAATACTGTGAAGCAACTTAGTACCTACACAAACACCAAGAGACCGCCTTCTACCATGGATTGTTAATCTACATTTCATTAAGCACACTAGAGATTACTGTTTAACCAGAAGAGTTATGGAGATTTTTAATATGAGTCAATGGTGTTGTCACTTCATGGATCTAGTCAAAATGACAGATAAATTCAGCTTAATTTTTTTAGGTAAAATTGCCTTACATTGGTGCTTCTGGCTTCCTACTTCAGAAGATTTGTTATTAAGAATGATTCTAAAAATAAACTAGTGACAGAAAAACATTTCCAAATGTCAATGCAACCCGAATTTGGTCAGAAGAACAGCGGCTTATTAAAACAAGAAGTAGTTCGGAAAAGCAAGCACATGACTGGTAGTTCCTACCATGCTTAACAAACTGTCCCCCACATCCCTCTGGAGCAGTAATTCCAGCTAGGTCATAGCATATCTGAATATACAATTTGATCAGTTTTGATAGCCCTTGAACTGATACAGCTTGACCTTTATACTCTTTGCCAAAAGCCAGTAACAACCTTACGAACTTTCTTAAGCATTTAGTCTTGTCAAGATATTAGCTGACAATCCTTTTAACATCCAACATATGCAATGAGCTTTCTCAATAAGATGTTAATGCATAAGGAAAAACATATGTAGACGAAAATTCAAATGCACTTTTGTCAAGATTTTAGAGGGGCCATAGCAACAATTTTTTCCTGACAAAAAGATATATAAAAAGGTTCTCCTACTCAAGCACACTGTTCTGGGTTTACTTGATTGATGTTATTGTTAATAATATGGTAATAATATGCTCTTGTTATCTTGTTAAAATTGCTTCTATAGATGAAAATTATTATAATTAATATTTTGCCAATGGGAGGAGAAAAATGAAGGGAAGACTGTCAGACATACAGAGTATCTTCAAGTTTCTAACACACGATCAATTCTCAAAGATCCAGGAATGCTTACTCCACGATCTCTTCTAGATACACAAGTTTCAGCAAGAAGAACTGTTGCTCTGTTATGTACGTTAAACTGCTATGTTTACCCTCTTATATTACTGCTTCTGCAAAAACAGGGAAGAAACTTTATTTAATACAGACTTAAGGTAAAGCGGATTTTGTTGCAGGTATTTATACCCTGCCCCTGGCAGAATACACAGGTAGTTTTTTCTTGCCACCTTCACCATCCTGCAATATTCTGAAATAATAAGCATATGCTATCTATTACCACTGCTTCAATACAGTGAGAAAACATATCAATATAGACGTGGAAGTAAATTCTGACCATTATTCCTAAAACAATTAGTGCTTACCATTTTTATAGATCACTTAATATCTTCTAGAAAGGAACAAAATACAAGACGAAATCTTCCTATTCTCCTCAAAAACGGTTTTTGAAACTCAATGTGAGTCTGCTCTAATACAGAAACTGTAATTTCTATTGGGTAAACTCAGAGAAACATAAAAGGTATAAACAAAATCTCCATACTTAGAATACTATATAACAATCACCAATAACAAAATCATGCATGAACAAACATACTGGTTCACAGTTTACAGTTTGAGCTGGGTCCTATTACTGATGAAGATACTATTAGCTAAAATTAAAAAAAAAAAAAAAAATTATGACATGGGAAGTGATGGAAACAGAAGTGTGCAAATACCAAATGTCAGAGCAAGATGAGGCTGACATTCCCTTGGCTTTTGTGCTGCTGGCACATGTGAACCCCAGTTCACCTCCTTCTTTAAAATTCCCATAACTAGTAAATCAAGCAAGTGACACCTTGTGTTGCAGACCATGGTAGTGAACTGAGAAGACTGAATGAAGAAGTTCAGGAGTGCAGTGTGAAGGACTGCAGACTTGCACCACCTAAATTCTCCCTAAACAACCCACATTTCCCATTACCAGTGTGCCTCTGAAGAAATAAAACCAGACAACAGAGACACTGCACAGGAGATGAGGTAAACTCTGAGGATCTGGATCAATCTGTAGCATTCTCTAGGAGTTCACAGGAAAAGTCCATAGAGAGAAGAAACACTGTGCCTACTGATATTACAAATTGGAAAAGTTTTCTTTTGAAGTCTTCCAGCATCACTAAGTATAAACTTGGAAAATGGAAAATGAAGGCTTTATAAAGCTCTAAACAATTTCGTATTTTTCACCCATCTGCAAATCTAAGGCAATCTGCATGAAGTGTTGTAGGGTTGGGTTTTTTGGTTGGTTGGTTTTGTTTTGTTGGTTTTTGCTGCTGTTTTCTTGTTGTTTTGTTTTATAACCTTTCAAAAATGCCACTTAATGATGGTCACTTGTTTGTGTTAGATCTCAGTTTCCAAGACCGACTTTAATTTAAAGGTCCTAGTTGAATAAAAATGAACTTTACAATTTCAGTGACTCAGGTTCTCCAGCATAGAGTCTACTGTGCACAGAATACAAAATCCTACACCCTCAGCAGGGCTAATTAGGGGCTGCAAAACAAGTATTGATTCAGAAATGCTTAAGTTACTGTTGCAATGATACCTGTTGAGGAAAAATCAAGTTATAGACACGTACAAAACTGAACAAGGAAAAGATAACCAAAGCAGGAAAAAAGGGGAGAAAGAGGAAAAAAAAAAAAACAGTCAACCAACCAACTCAGAACAACACATAGTAATGAATGGGAGCTATAAACTTTTCTGTTTTGCTAAGGCTACTGAGAATTCATTAACACTCTTTGAAAGGGTTTGCGTGGGTTAGTTTTTGGCAGGTTTTGATGTAGTTTTTTTTGAGTGTTGTTTTTTTGAGGTGGGGTGTTCTTCGGTTTTTGTTCTTTTTTTTTTTCCTAATGCAGATATCTTCACATGTTTTCACCTGTTCTAATACAAAACAGATTTCTTAATCAGACATAAACCATCTCCATAGGAAGAGGAATTTTCTTATTCTTTTGTTTTGGAAATTGGCTTCCAAATTATCATTTTCAAAAGAACTATTAAGAAAATCAAGTAACGATCACTACCAAAAAGCTTTTAAAACTTTATGAATAAAATCATCTCATTAAATTCTTTTTAAGATTACCAGTGTTCACTGTTTTTACATCCTATTTATGTCAGAAAAATGTCAAAACAGAAACTTATTAAAAATATAAAATAAATGCTCCTATTTGCATGGTTTTTTGATTCAAGCTCTGCCCCTTCAGTGAAATGCATTAAAAACAATTAAAAAAAAAACAAACACAACACAAACACAACAGACAAGCTGCTTACTGTAACCAACAACTAAAGATAACACTTAACGGTTTATTTGTAAACTATGCCCTAGTTATATAAAACACTAGAAGAATTACTAATGAGTTTTATATTTGAGGCCTGTACAAGATCTTAGAAAGTACTTCAAACTTAAATGATAGTTACCTTAAGGACACACTATACTCAGGATAAAAGATGCTTTTATACTGAACCCAGGTCCCAGTTTCTTCTTTATTATGGTCTTCTGTTGAAAAGAGATTGAACGATGTGAACCTTCTTACAGACACTTGTTGGAGATGCACCTCTTTCAAGTGCTTTTTCTTCAGGACCTTTGAAATGAAGAACAAATTAAACATTAAGACTTAAACAAACACAGGCTTATTTAACTGAAGAGGCAAGTCTGAAATCAACCATAATAGCTATTCTGTTAGCTAATACCTATGAATAACTAGTCCAAGTATGTCAAGCCTGAGAAAAATAACAGTAGTGTTGATGGCAGGGGTCAAGAGAGTGGGTTATGAAGTTATTATGTCTCATATATATTATACCTCAAGAACTGTAAAGCAAATGTACTTATAAGTACACGAAGTTGCTTTAACTCCAACTCTAGTGAACTCACACATGAATCAGGGAGGCAGACTGGGTTCTTCCCTATCTCCCATCAAAACATTCTGTGCCACTCACTGTCCCTATAGATTACAAAAATCTGAGCGATACGTGTTTGCCAGGTAGATGACATCCTAGCTCATCAGCTGCTGCACACTTGCAGAACTGCTGCCAAACTTGCTGCCTGTCCCAGGCCCCAGACTTTCAGATGCCACAACTACATGGTCCCTCACCAGGGTGCCTTGGAGGGACTGGTGCATTAGCCACCCTCTGCACCATCCCCAAAATACACTCACAGCACCAAGCTCAACGCTAAGAGACCGAAGGATTCATGGCAATGGCCATTCGCATGTTGTGCAATAGCTACGTGATTAAAACACTCGTTCGGGAAAGCGAAAACATGGGCTCTCTGTCCTCCACAGTCCCCTGCACCCAACCGTGTCTTTGGGGAGTGAAGTACCAACTCCTCCATGCAGGAGAACCTGGTACCTGGCCCATTTGAGCGGTATTGATGCACAGAGGACAAGCAGCATCTCCCTGCCAGACAAAAGGGCTTATTCTTTAGGTCAGTGATGTGGAAGGAGAGACGCCCTGGGTTTAGCTTCTTTCTTCGAACACTGGACAGAATACATAAATAATTGCCATTACACTTTTAAAATGAAGGTGTATAAGCAGTCCACAGTGATAAAAAAGGAGCAGAAAATAAACTCAGCCCTATAAATAGGCAGAGCTACATGGAATAGCTCTACTTGAGTAGGAGAGCAGCACAATTTAGATTTTTGCCAACCACAGCTAAATGAGAAGCAGCTCTCCAGAATTATGAAACTTGGAATGGAAGCTTTGCATATGGGATGGGTACAACAAAATAAAGGGTCGGTCATTTTTTTGCTACACCCAACCTTTGTCAATTGCACTTTAATTAGAAATGCATCCAACAGCCTCACAATTTGGTGACATGACCTGTTATTTTGCAGAATAGTTAGAAATGCTACATATGTGAGCAGAGTAATTGTATTTGCTAGGCTGTTAGATAGTAACAGCAGGTCTGATGCATCAGGCTTACTGCTTTTGGATCTATTTTCATTGCCAGGTCTCAGCATATGAAAGGCACAAGTATTTTCATCAAAGTATTAAAAACAGCTGTGTCACGTCCACACTATTTCTTCTACTTCGGTAACACATGGGAAAAATACATATATGAAGCAAACGACAAAAATAGTAAAACGGGAGAACCAAATACAATACTAGCAGAATTAAAATCTTCATATAATAGTGGCATTCCTGGAAACAAAACAGATCAGCTTGACAACTAAAGAAAACAATCCAGATCTAATTTTCAGAAAAACATGTTGTTTGGGGGCCTTTTTTTTTTAAAGCAAAGGCAAGCCATTACTAAGAGGAAAAAAAATCCAGCAGTGCCAACACTTTTCTGTTTTCAGGTTTTTGTTCTACAGAGACACTTTCTAACCACTCTGTAAAATGCATTCTCTGGGTTAGCAGAAAGTCTCATGAGCATTTCAGTATTCAATAAAACATTCGTCCCAAAGACTCCAACTAAAATAAAGAGGTCTAAAATGCAAAAATTACAACAGCAGGTCAAATATTTTAAAAACCTAAACATAACAGAGAAAACAGAGCACAAAGGAAGAATGTTACATTATTTATATCTAACTTGGTATTTTACGTAAGGATCAAAATATTTTTTCCCTTAAGTCAGTTCCTAAAAGCATCACAATCGTGTTACAAGCTACAAAGATATGCTGCTGCTATAGGATTACCCACTGACAAAAAACAGAAGGTGACAAACTTATTTAAACTCATAATAATGTTTTGAATATATTGAAAGACAGTCTTCTCTATTTTCATGATGCCTTTCCAATGAAGGTGAAGCTCCCTAACTTCCTGCACACTGCCATAATAAATGAACAAGTCCCAGGGACATATAAAACCAGTAGCTAATATCAAAGCAAGCTAAAGGTTTCTCAGCAGAATAGACACAATTCTTGGTTTTAGTGATGGTAAAGGGAAAGAATGCTGGTGGGGAACAAATCACCAGACACCACTGTCCTTTGGCTGGAGCTGGTGGCCACTTTATCGCTTCCCTCAGTAACTTTAAGCTAACTTTCTCTGCATATTTTTATTTTAAACATTTCCAGAAGCTTTGTTTCACTCTCTTTCAGATCTTCTTTCGGTACTGAAAGGACCTGTCTTCTGCACAAGATCTTTACAGGTGTACGCAAGTGTTGGGCTTGTACACTGATCATGCATACAAATATTACCTAAATAAATAATATATTAGGGTCTGTAATGAAAGATTCTATTCCAAAAATTAGGTTCCTTAAAAGAAAAAAATTCTAAGAATGACAAAAAAAACACCCACATACGTGGAGAAAGGCAGTCACCTGAAATTCCCTGTATTTCTTTGTTATATCTCATTGTGCATGGCTTAGCTGTCCTAAAAACCAAATGCTGTAACAGCTGATGGTCTACAAACCTCCACTAAGTTCTACAGCACTGACGGGAACACGATTATTTTGTACATGCAAGAAAGTTTCTACATGATCAGCTGCAGCATAATTTACAATCTCACCATCTCTAAATATCATCACTAGGGCTGTGCATTGTTTATTTTTACATGTAGTTTATTTACTAAACTCTCTTTAATTCAACTGCAAACAATTTACAAACTCAAGGCTAAGAAAAACATGGAAAAAGATCTGCACCCTTCACACAGAGAAGCAGGAAGGGAAGAAAAATTGGTTTTGAAGTTTTATGCTCAGAAAAATAAATAAATAGGTAAGTGTGTAGATGGATAAATAAATTAAAAGAAGCCACTGCCCATTCCTCACTTTGGCTTTTATTTTATCAGTTTTGGAAGCTGAAGCACATTTGGAGGTGAGAAGAAGAAAAAGGGGACGGCAACGAGCAGGATGTCAGTAAAGCGTTCATTAAACTTTTTATAGGGAGCAAGTGTATGTACAGGTAGTGACTTCATTTATGCCTATTCCTTTAACTTCCCTGCTATAAGAACTACAGACTGGATAATGTCATCAGTTGCATAGACTGGTAGAGCTTAACACAGAGCTTTAGAGTTAGCCTTAGCTTAACTTCAGTCAGGTATAAATGCACATCACGTGTGACTTACCTGAGCATTTTGTTTTAAGCAAAAAATATTCTCCTTGAGTCTGACAAGCTAAGTTTAGAAATATTGCCAAACTTTAAACTCAGTACATACATAAAACACTCTATTGATATAGAACACATAGGTAAACAAACCCCTGGCTTTTTATGCTAGCTTCATAGGATACCTGATAAAAGGGCTTTTTTCTTAATTAAATGAGCAAGCACGCTCTCAAGCATCCTTTCCATAGCAAATCAATTTGTGTATGCACTGAATGAAAGCAAATTCAATATATAAACACATCAGAGAACTGATTTCAAGTAAGGCATTATTATAAGCAGTATGAAAAACATTTTTAAAAGCACTGTAAGAAACAGTTGGACAGTGCTTCTTGAAAGATGGATATAAAGGAAGGTTGACACCTTTTTCCAATCCACAGATAGATCTGAGCATAACTGTAGTAAAAATTGCAGAACTGATTTTTTACATCAGATGTACCAGTAAGATTAAATCGATCCTTGCTCATCGTACCATATAAAAATCAACAGAAGAGCTAAAAACATGGAAAAACCCAGGGAATCTGCAGAGGAAAAGGTCACAGGCACGTGTAGTTTTAGGAAGAAATGGAAGCCCTCTCCCCAAATGCCTACATGCACTCCCACAAACCCCAACTTGATTGTTACGAAAAGTTATTTGTTATATTAAGGAACAGCACGTTGAAAACGAATAAAAGCTTGTATAGCCATAGAGCACAGCCTAGTCTGCTGGAATGGAAAACTACAGGCAAACCTGCTATTCTTACCAATAACGTTGACATTTCCTGCTTTAGAACACAATGAAACAGAAGTTTGTCCTGTTGAACAGGACTGGGTAATTTATAATCAAAAAACACACACAAAGAAAAGGTCAACATTAACCTCCCCACGCCTCCTACTCTGTTACCCAAGCGCAGCCCAGTGCCCCTGCCAGCCCCGCTGCCCTCTCACGGAGCACTCGCCATACCATCCATTTGCACAAAACTAAACATTTAAATTAGGGCTATAAATATCACCTCCAATAACAACTAACGAAACTGATTCACGTTTTTAAGCCTTTACGCCTATGCTCATTTGCAGAGGAATCTTTTCCAACCTTGCACCGCTCCTAAAGGGTCCAAAAAAGCATGGAAGGTGGGAGATGGCAAGTGCTGCTCACCTGGAGCGCAGGTGTAACCACTCGCTACTGCTTCCTCCTCCTCACCCTCCCTCAGGCACAGCCCCCCCTGTTCACCAGACCACCCCCCGTTGCGGGTGAAGCTCAGTTTCTGCCGCCCAGTGGGGGGTCTCCCCCCAGCTCCCCATGAAAGCCAGTTGGGGAGGGTATTGGGTAGCAGCTACAAAAATAAACTCCAGCAGCACCTACGGATGGTGTCAAACCACAGCCTGGCAATACCGAGCTGGTGCCCCAGGCTGCGGGATGCTGGGGGGTGACGGCCCTCCTCTTGTTAACGCTACTTATCATAGAATGTTAGGGATTGAAGGGACCTCGAAAGATCATCCAGTCCAATCCCCCTGCCGGAGCAGGAACACCCAGATGAGGTTACATAGGAGTGTCCAGGCGGGTTTTGAATGTTTCCAGAGAAAGAGACTCCACAACCCCCCCGGGCAGCCTCTTCCAGGCTGTGAGACCATAGGCTGCTCTTGGCATCTACGGAAGGCGCACTTTAAAGAGCCGTGTGTGTATATATGTGTAACTGTGTATTTATTATTACGATGTTTACGGAAGAGGACTGCAAAATCCCTCTACGAACCCCAGCGTACTGCTTCTCGCAGTGCTCCGCCAGGGGTGCGGGCAGCTCTCCGCAGTTTGCCTTCCCTCACCGACACGATGCCCCAGCACCTCCGCCCAGGGCAGAGCGCGGCCCCCCGTAGGCGCTGCGGGTTACCGGCCACATGGACCTGCGACCGCCCGGGGCCGCGGGAGCCCAGCGCTGAGGGACAGGAAGAGATACCAACGACCCCCCCGGCACAACGCGCCGCCGCGTCAGGAGCCGGGAGCGCCGTTCCGCAAAGACGCGCCGCCGGCCCGCCCCGGCAGCCCCTCCCGCCCGGGAGCTCCCCCTACCTGTCCGAGCAGCCGCCAGCGGGCTCTCGCCGCTCCCCCACCGCTCGCCTCGCAGCTGCCCGCGGCGAGGCGGCACGGAGAGCCGGCAGCCTCGGCCATGCGGCGGCGGGCAGCGCCTGGAGCTGCGACGGCGGGAGCGCTGCTCTGGGCGGCCGGGACTCGCCGCCGAGCCTCCAGCGGCTGCCGAGCCGGCCGGCTAGGGCGTGAGGGGTAGGAAGTGGGTGGCCATCTTTGTTAAGGGCAGCAGCGTATTCCACAGCTGCCCAAGGCAGTGCTATGGGGACAGGCTGCCGGCGGGTACTCCCGGCTGTTCGGGCACACCGCAGGGGCGGCAGCGTGCCTCAAAACGGGCCGCCTGTGACTTCCGCGTCCCGGGACAAAACTGTACGTGAAACGGGAGCGACTTAAGGAAGCCGCGCCGGGACCGTGCCCCTGCGCTGACATCAGCCGTGCTCGCCCGCCGCGGCTGGCTAGAGCGCCATGCCGCCATCTTGGCTACGGGCAGTCCCGCCGGGGAGCCGCTGCTGCCCGCCTGCCATCTTCTCCCGGGCAACCCCGCCGGAGGGAGCGCGGCTCCGCGCCCTCCTGCCGCGGAGAGTCCTCGGGCAGGCGGCGGTGAGGGGCAGGGCTGCTGGGAGCGGGGCCGGTGGGAGCGGGGCCGGGCCGGCTGCTCTGGCCCTCGCCCGGGCGGGACGGGGGAGCGGGACCGCGGGCGGTGAAACACGCGGGTCTTTCCGCCCCTGCGGGGCTGCAAACCTGTCAGTTCTCCTGCGAGGGGAGTTCAGCTCTTGCTGTCGCGTTACCCTCCCGAGATCGACTGATTTTATTGTTATATGATACTTATAAAGAGGGGAAAAACTTCCCAGAACTTTCCCGGGTTTTGGTTCTTCAACATTTAAACACGGAGAGTTGCACCTTCCTTTCTCTTCACTGATAGTTTCAATAGGAGCCACGTTTTGTGGTAACAGAGCAGGTTAATATGCACGCTAAGCTGTGTGTAACAGTTACTCAGTTTTGCTGTTCATTCCCATCTGGTTTTCCTAATGAATCAGTCTCATTTCCTTGAAAGGAAGTTTTACCTTCAGTTTATGCTTCTCATCTATTTTGCACACAGTGTAAATGATCAGCAGTTTGGGATTTTCAGAAATATCAGGTCGACTGTTGAGAAATGAAGGTTAGGACGTCATGTGCTGGACTGCGAAATCTTCTCCAAGGGCTGAGCTTCAGTGACAAATACCGCTCAAAGCATAACCGTCTTCAAACAATATGTCTTTATAGTAAAATAAAACCCCCAAAATGCCACATCCTGGACTGTACATGGAGTACATGCACACACAGGACCGTGTCACCTGGAAGCATCCTGCCATGGAGATTCTTTACCTGCAAGGTATGCTGTTTAAGTACAGACTTAATGTCAACGCCCACCTTGGCACATCTGTTGGGGAAGCTGGTCATATTTTTCCAAATGTCAAGGAAACACGTTTTTCCCACAGGGTTTATAGGAGGGAGATAAATACTAGGATTTCAGTTACATTCAAAGACGCACACCATTGTTCAGCTTTTCTGTATTTTGTTGATGTAAAGCTGCATTTTGGTTGATTTTCCTGCTGTAGCAATTTCTTTAAAAAATCGGTATCTTTCAGAGAGATTTAGGTAAAGTGTCAGGAGAAAACTGCAGGGAAAGATCAGCTAGTGTAGAGGCAGAGTGTCCAAGCTGATGTCTCCAGACTTGGCCACTGTGAGCTGGCTTTTCCTGTGCTGACCAGTAAGGCGTGGTTTGCACCATGTTAAATATTAAAATATTCTGTTGACATCTCATAATTTTATTGACATGATGAACTATACTTCAGAAGGTACTTGGATTTATTACTGTAAATAAATATTGTGTAAATGGGTGGTGATGTATCATGCACATAGTCAGAAAATAGCTTGAAATCATTTCAGGTCTTCTGTGTTTCTGATACAGCGTTTCCTAAAACTGTTATAAAAGCTTATTTCAGTATGACAGCCAGTAAACCTATTTATATGCATAATGCGTAACTACTGTTTTAAAAGGTTGGTGTTTTGGTTTATTTTATATTAAACGTTTTCAGATGGATGTATGTTTGTTCTAAAAATGTTTTAAGTTTACAGTGTTTCTTCAAACATGACCCAAAGATCATGTTTTTGTAATGCACTTATTTCTAACCATAATGTAAACAGTTCCTTAGTCTGTGTGTGAAATACAAACAAATGTTTCAAGGAGAACATACGAAGTCTAGACGGATGAGAATGTGTGGTTCTCTTTATTCATTGGTAGTTCACTAACACAGGTACAAATGCTTGTCCACGACGCTGGTCCCAGGATACCAACAGGTGGTTTTCACCTGAAAGGAAACTGTGCCTGTTTGCTTTGGAGCAAATGTTTGCAAATTGGTTGTCACTTAGATCCTTTGCTAGTCTCAGAATCTTTCTAGATGCTCTTTTAGGTGACTGTTTTTTTCCCCAGGCAGGGAGGTGTACAGTAACTGTAATATATACCTCCACTGTGCCCACCAGCTCTATATAATATTTCTGAATACACACTATGGGAACTGTTGGAAAAAAAAAAAAAGGAGGGGAATCATCTTATAGTGTGGAACTCACCAAAATTAGTAATGGATGCTAAAATTTCATGTAGGTACAAGGAGAGATGATATATGTACATAAAGAGACTTTTTAAATATTCAGAAACCACATTCAGCTAGGGAAATTCCTGAGCTGAATTCATTGAAGGCAAGTGGAACACTTGTTGGGGAGGATCATCTGTGCTTGTCCCATTCTTGTCCTTCCCTAAGTATGCAGTTGTGGCCACTGTGGGGTTTTTGTTTGCTTCTAATTTTGGAAATCATGTTTTCTTAGAGCAATTTTTCCAGTGACTGGGGAGAGGGTGGTACAACTAACATATCCTGCTATTTCTCTACATTGACTATTGACAGATTTGCTCCAGAGCTTCTGTAAGGGCTTTCGTGTTTGTTTGGTTAGGGGTTTTTTTTGACTTGTGCTTCTGATTTGATACTAGGCTAGAGGGACCGTTGGTCTGAACCACTAATGAGCACTCATATGCTCTCATGAATTATGTGGTTTACAGTCATAGGGAATTTGGTAACTGGAGCAGATGTCTACTCAGAACATTCACATTTTAGATCTATTCCATTTCTGAAGACAAACCAGGAACAAACCAACAGTTCTTGATGCAAAGTGAAGATGGGGTAAAAAGTGTATGCTGCTTTTTAAGTTTAGACACATTCACGTAATACACTGAATGTGATAAAATGCTACTTTCTGTGATCTGTGTAGTGTTATGCACTGTAATATATGTTGTTAAGCTTATTATTCAATCAAATGAGATTTTTATAGCAGGCAAAAAGAAGTAGCATTGTGCTAGCAATTTTAACACATTTTCAACATTTTTGCAAGAACAGACAATTTGTTGGCAAGCAGGTAGCAGTAGTTTGCTCATGGATCATGGAAAACCAGATCCTTAAGCTTATTCCTGATAAAGTTGCTGCAGAACCTATATTAGTTTACTGCTTCACTTCATTCTGCGCCTTGTGAACATTTATACTAACACTTTCAAGGAGCTGGAGCAAGAACTGGAGCAGACTGCTAGGTCTCCTCAGTACAGGGACAGAGGTGTGAGCGGTGGTGTTATTTGGGAAAGGAAAAGGGAAATTATACTCTTCAGGCAGGAAAATTACGAGAAAACACCTCTGAAGAAGGAAAAATAGCAGAACTCCATAAAAAAAAAAACCCCTAAAAGCTAGTTCTAGAACAAGAACAAACATATTTACAAATAATCAATTAAGAACATATATTAATAGTACCATAAATTTTGAAGAGAAGACCTCAATAAATGTGTCAAGCACATTTGACAATACCTTCCTAAAAGATCAGGAAGAATTGAAAGAACTTATTCCAATGGTGGGTTTTCTTTTTAGTGGCACTTACTATTGTAATAATGTAAAGATGGTTTGGGATCTGTAGCTTGGGAAATACTATTGCCTCAGTATATTCATACTGGAATACAGAATGTGGGCTAGTAGCCATTGCTGTCTTTCCTTGCTTAGCAGGAAGGAACAAAAATCCCATCCAAAAGGAAGCAAAACACATCCATAACAACATCAGAGCTGCTGTACAAGAATCTTCTGAAATCAGAGCAGGAAAACTGGAATGACACTTCAGCAAGATACAAAGCTATGACAAAAAGAATCAAGGAAAAAATAGAAGAATTGCACAACAAGTATACATTCAATTTGAGAAGCCCAAGGGTAAGTGCAAAGAATACAGACATTTCTCATCACTGAGTACAAACAAAAGGCAGTGAAGCTATTCCTGCCATAAACTACTGTGTTACTGGCTGTTTTATGGTTGTAGTTTTGAGTTTTGAATATTTTAATAATTGTGGATAGTAACAGCGTGTATTTAGGACAGCTTATACCTGTTACAATAGTGTATTTACCTTAATTTCACCATAGGCAAAAGCAAGTAAAGACACAATAATCATCTGACTTGTGGAAAAAGAATACAAGACACTATAAGTTCTAGGAATAAGTGCAGGCGATCTGAGCCTTTTGTTAAAGGTATAGGTAGCTGAAGTGCCCTAAGTTTGAAAGAACCTTTCTGGTGCATGCGACACCTTTTTTTAGCCTCAAATATATGTGCTGTATTTTGTCATTTGTGTATGTTACAACTGTGTTCTGCAGAACAGTGATTGAATATAGGGATTCTAAGGCAACTGTCTAACTATATGTTGAATGTGAAACATGTTTGTTTTGTATTGAACAGATCAGGTTTGGAGAGAATGTGTATTTTGAAGAGAATGGCTGCATATTTCTTTCAAAAGCAGATGATGGTAAGGGTTTTTCTCTTCATAACGTGGTACAATTGTTAAAAATATTGTACATGTATCACTTAATGTACTTTTCTTATATTAAAAGCTTAATTGCTCTGTTTCTTAAAATAGCTGAACCAAAAATACTGTTATAAAATTCTTTAATGATTGTTTAGTTCTAGAATCCTGAATCTGAAAAGTTGAGCTGAATAGAGTTAGGGTATATACTGATACTAAGGCAAGTTTCTGGAGAGGAAAGAGAGAAGTCACTTTTTTCAGAGCCCTACCTTAACATTTTGAAAAAGGCAAAGCACATTCATGCTTCTTTATTTCTGAGGGGGTAGAAGAAAAAAATTTAGTAGTTGTATTCAGGAAGAACAACTGTGCTTTAGGTATATGAGCTTTCAAATTTAATACATTTACTGGAAGCCAATACTTTTAACATATTTTAATAATGACTACATGATTTTTCTTTTTTTTCTTGGAACTGTCATTTTTTTTTGTTTATTTATACAAGGTGCATTTGCAAATAACTTGCAAGACAAATATTTGGTGTTAATAAATTCTTGTATAATATTATGCTTGTGAATATTGCAGTCAGACTTGTAAAATACAGGCATTAACAACCAGTGTTCATTTTGACAGTGCCTTAATTACAGGATTTTTTTATTATCTCATTTTTTTTATGTAGCAGATGAAGGAAATGTTGACATTTTATTCAGTACTGAAGATCTGGGCTTGTCTGATGCCTTTATTCGACAGATCAGAATTTCACCAGATCAGAGATACATGGCAATCAGCTTAAAAAGTGAAAATTCTGAAGAGACAACCTGCGTTATTATGAAACTGGGTCAATTTCCTGTTGTGGAAAAAGTAATTCCTAATGTATTTAGTTTTGGTAAGTTATTTACAAATATCCTGTGGATCACACCAGCTTTCAATACAATGTTTTTGTTAGTTTACAAATAATATTAAAATACTAAAAAAAAAAAAAAAAATCAAAAAGCAACATTTTTAGATTTAATCCTTATAGTTGTTGAGTTGTTCAGTATTTAAGATATCTTCCACGCTGCTTGGTTACAAGTTACCTGATGTAGGTGAAAGCATCTGCTTTCGTCATACGAGTTTTTCTTCATTGTACAAGCAAGCATTTATGCGTGTTTGAACAGTCATGGATATCATCATTTTCGTTTAATTCAATATGCTGCTTTAAAAATGTACTGTCATAACTGCAATATAAAGATCTTACTGAAAAACGTTCTAGTTATGAAACCCCTTCAGCCACACCTGAAATCACTGGTAGCTGTAGGCATTTCACCTTGCTGAATAGTGCACGAGTGCTACCTGCTATTAAGTATTGGCTGGAATTTCAACTGGACTCAGTGTGGGTGACAATCCAAAGCCCAAAGAAGTCAGCCAGGCCTTCAGTCAGTTCTTTCGGAATAGATTACAGAGCTTTACATTGTTGTTAAAATAAGCAGAGGTAAGCTGAAGTGAACAGGATTTTTTTTATAGTACGTTAAAGAATATAGTAACAAGAGTGTAGTAGTGTGTATGCAATGTTCCGCATCCTGTATTTTGGATTATGTTGTTGCATGTCATCAAGTATATGTAGCGCAGTAATCAGTTTGCCTGGGCAGGCCAAAAATACCATAGGTAAAACATCCTAGTTACACAAATGAAGAGTAGCAAGCATTTAATGTTGTAAGCATTGGCACAGCTGAAGTTTATAATGCCCATTGAAAAGTAGACCTGCAGTAACACTATACTTGACTTGAGCATCTATCTAGGTTTGTCTAGAAGAACCAGTACATTTAAGAAATGAGCTCCCTGTTGCCCACATAGGTGTGACAGATGATGGCAGATAGTAAGAGTATAAAAAATGACTATCAGAATGGTAGAGATTACATCCATTTTGTAGACTTACTCAGGTGTGTGATACAGAGGTGAACAAGAGAATCGGGTCTTATGGCCACTTGCAAAGTGTATGTTTGTATTGCATGATATGCAATAGCAAGCAGACTAATGGAAGTTCTTGAAAATTTCCATCTGTGCTTTTTTAAACACCAGGCTATGGTAGAACTTGGGTTTCCCTTCAGAAGGCTTGTCTTCAGAGTGAACCCCCAGCTACCTGCGCACCGTGAAGCCACGTTGCTGTTCAGATAGCAAATTGTTGGCATTACTTCAGTGTGGTAATTCCTGAGGTTTTGTACTGAAAATCAGTATTTATGCGTAAGACAGCATAATGACTTTTTAAAGCATACGTATTAAACGTCATTCTGGTGGCTGTGGCAGAATAGGGAGGTTCCTGTATACATTTCTACTGTTGGTGAACACATACACAAGCATAGAAAACTGGAGAATTTTTATCCCAGTGGTACCCATGGAGCACATGCATCATCTTTTTTTCTCTAAATGGTCTGCATGCAGTCATATGCAGTGGCGCAGAGCTCATACGGTCTTTAGTATCTCACTGACTCCATGTAATCCTCTGTTTCTCTGCTCAGTTTTGAACAGTCACAGATCTCTTTTCCTGTTACCTCCAAAACTCTCACAGGGTCAAGAGCTTGCTCTTGCTGGACCATGGAACACTGTCCTCTGCCTTTTATTTATTATTTTTTTCTTTTTTTAGTATATTATGATGTTCTTGTTCTGTGGGATTCAGAGAAAACATGGAAAGACATCTTTTTGTGGCTTACCCCAGCCTCTAGGATGTAGAAGTGCTGTCCTCAGTTCCATATCAGCTGCAAATCCCCCGCCTTTTTCAGCATTGAGTCCATTGTTCTTGGAGCTCCATTTTCTCTCTGTAATAGTATATACCATTCTAAATTTGATGTGCATTTGTCTTTTTTTCCAGAATGGGCTACAAATGATGTTCTGTATTACACAAGTCAGAAGAACCTTAAATGTCAGGATGTGTTAATGACCGCTTTCACTAATCAGAAACATACCAAGTTAGTTTATACAGAACAAGATGCAAGGTAATACTTATCTAAATTATAACAATTCCTTTATATATTCTAGAGTATTTTATATGAAAATATGACCAGTTTGAAAAACAAATTAATCTGTATTATATTCCAAATGGTAAAAGCCATTTTTAAGTTGTGTTCTGCTGTCAGGAGTGCCTTATGCAGTCTGGGAATGTGCTCTCTTCTCCTCTTGATATGTGATCAACAGAGATTTAACTTTCCTTTCTTACCTCATGAGTTCAGCTGAGTTTATAAATGTCAAGGTCAGTTGCAGGTCAGGGTGTCCTTTAATGAATGTGTGACAGTTTCATACAGGGTAAATCAGACCATGGATTTCATTTTGTTTTCTCTTCTATTGATGTCTGATACATCTTTTGAAAAACATAGAAGTTCAGGCTAATCTTTGCTCTGGGTAATGGATGAGCAAAATCATTACAGCATTCCCAGAGACAGAACTATTGTTGACTGAATACCCTCTCAATAACCTTTCTTCAAGCAGTGGTTTAGGAAGACAAGAAAGCTCTTGCTAAATTGACTGCAGAACTAGTTTTTTAGCCATGTAGCATGTAGTAGATTTATACAGCATTCCATAAACGTTTGCAGTTATTCTTAAATGAAATTACATATGCAGTAAAGAAATTTCAATTATACTTTCATTAAAAAAAAATCTGCAGTTGAGATGCAGTAAATAAGATCCTTTTGTTCCAGCTGCATTTGATGCATACTTTTGGAAAATCAAGTTGCACTGACCTGACACTTCCCCACAGGGAAACTGTTGGCATAATTCTGAAGGTCACAGTCATTACAGTAAATATACTAGAAACTTACTCTAAAGGTTCATGTGCTATGGTAGCTCATAACTGAACTCACTTGTTCATCAGAGACAGCAAGACATTCTTTTGTATTGCTATTGAGCAGTTCCATTCTACATCTCACCAGCTCTTTTAGGTGGAATCAAATATTTTTTTTCTCTAGAAGCTGAAAATTTCTTTACTTCCTAAAAAAATAAATAATTTTAAAACCTACAGAGGCAAAAAATATCTAATATCAAGGTAACAAGGTCAAAGTCCTTGGAGAGAAGTGTAACCTGCATTTCAGCTTGACTCTCAGACATAAGGTCAGCAGAGCTGAACTGTTGGAATCTCTACTGAATGCGGTGCCGCAGTGTTGCCAAATTTGTGTGTGTTAGAGGGGCAGGAGACCAATTTGTTGCAGACTTTGGATCCCCCGCTGTGCCTGTGGAGAGAGTGCAATTAGAAAAAACAATAGTACCCCAAATATTGGAGTTCCTCCACCTGAAAATTATTAAAGACACTGTAAATGCTATCTAAAGCATCCTTTCTTTCACCAGTCAAATATTTTGAAGTCTAGAGGGGTCATTATTTCAGTTGTGCATCTGATCTGTATAGTCTGTATCTGTATCATCTGATCTGTATAATGCAGATTACGGTACTCAACCCTTGATCAAATCTTCTGGATCTTTGTGTTGGACAGTTTTCCTGGTTTACATTCTTAAAGATTCAAAATGTGAAAGAAACTGCTATGTCCCAAGCTGTGACATCCCCATTAATTAGGATGACTCATAGAAATTTGAATCTGAATTTCAGCCTGAACTTGTCTAATATTAGTACCAGCCATTGGTGGCTGTTCTGTTTCTATATTTTAGAAGCATTTAAAACTGCTAGATAGTTCCAAAACCAGTTCCTAGTTTCCAGCTTTATCACCGCAACACTGTCCATCTTGTCTCATATAGGCCTCTGTACTTTTTTTTTTGTCTTTTTTGCTTCAAAGTTAGGTCAGTAACACTTAGGCTTTTTATTAATTTATCTTTATAATAACTCCTACTTTTCTTTTGTTATTGCTCTTCCCACAAAATGCCCTTTATTAATTTTAATTTAATTATCTTGGTTTTTTTGGTGGAGGTTTTTATTTGTTTGGGGTTTTTTTGGTGTGGCATTTGGTTTGGTTTGGTTTTGGTTGTTTGTATTATTTTTTGTGGGTTTTATTTGTTTGGTTAGGGTTTTTTGTTTTGTTTTTGTTTTTAAATAGGGTTACGAGCTCCATAAAAAGTTCTACGTTTTGCTTGAATTTTAGAGCCTATATACATCAATGAGCTTCCAGTCTATCTCAGTGATGCAAAAACCTAGATTCAGTTGGGTAACAACTGACCTGCTTTCCTTGCAGGTTTCAGGTTCTACACACAAGATTGTGGGAAGGGTAAATGCAGCAGGAGCGGGTTTGAGAACCAAGTACTCTGGAATTTTTCCAGCCTCCTTACAGGCATGCTGTTTCTTAACTTGCCGATGGAAGCCCAGGATTCTGAAACAACCAAGATATTTTTAAAATAGTCCTCAACTTAAAGTTTGTTTGTTTGTTAATTATTCCTTACAGATTCTTTGTGGACATACATCTCACAAAAGATAGGCGTTTTCTCACTATCAACAGCAACAGCAAGACAACATCGGAAGTTTGGCTGGTTGACTGTAGAAATCCTTTTAAGTTACCTGCTCTTGTACAAGCACGAACAAAAGGGGTCATTTATCACATTGAGCACAGAAATGATGAGTTATATATTCTTACTACATACGGAGAACCTGCAGAATATAAGGTAATTTTAACTGATAATAAGATTCAGAGGATTCATACTCATTCAGATACCTGTTGCGGATCACAGAGAAATAGTGAGGCTGACTTTTAATTGTGCTTCACAGCTTACTGAAATAATTTAAGAGAATTACACAGAGAGCTCCATGGATTGAAAGACTGATAGCAGTACTGATGGCATCTCACCTGTAGCATGCCAATGTGATTCTAACTCCTTTGGCAACATCAGGGAATGAGGTTGCTTTCACAGTCATTTCCTCCATATTAAAATTTAAGTTGGCAATCTCAAGTCCATATAACCAAAACACCTACAGTTCTGCTGGGCACACTGAAAGCTCTTGCTGCATGAAAATCTTCCATAGATTAATCTATTAAGAATTGAAGTTAATTTACCAAGTGTTACTGAATTGTTCATCTATTTTGCCAAAGTAAAGGGAGTTTAAAAAGCTTAAGTTTTATTCAGGCAAAACCCCTCAGTACAAACTAATGAATAAGTCTCTAAATTTCATTTGTAACTCTTACTATGTCTTACTAATGCAAAGTTATTTTTTGTATTTATAGTTGATGAAGGCACCAGTAGCTTCCAGTGGCATAGAGAACTGGCAGTTAGTTTATGCACTGGAAGAGAAAACCAAGCTGGTAGACTTGGAGATGTTCAGTGACCACTGTATTATGTTCCTGAAGAATGCTGGTCAGCTTTACTTAAATGTGATTTCTTTTGTCTCACATTCAGTCCAGTCAATAAAGGTATGTTTTACCTCAGCTTAAGCAGCATAATATTTTTCCAGCGCTATTTAATTTTTAGCGTAACGTTATAATGAAAGCAAAGATAAATTGCAAGAAAAGAAGTGGTTTGCAGACTATAATGCTGCCAAGTTTGTCATTCCAACTAATTGTATTACCTATGGATGGTCTTCAGGATTTCATGGGGTAGTTTGTTGCAGCACTTAGAAAGTTTGAGAGCAGTTATCTATCTGATGAGTCCATTCCTTATTCGACTTATTACAGTCAGGCTCTTTACAATACAGCTGATTTCTAATGTAAAATAGGACTTGATTCCCTGAACACTCTACTTAGTTTTACTGGGCCTGGTTTTGGTTACACTCATCAATGCAAGCAAGGAAATAAGCCTGGCTCTCCCACAGAAGAAATATTAGAACATGGACAAACATGGACACTGTCCCATATTAAACGGGAAGAATTGATACTGTAGTACAATTTGTACAAAGTATTTATTTCCTTCCCTACTTGTTGATAAATACTTGTGGATTAAAAACAAAATGATTCAATTAAAGCCATCATTTCTGGAGACCATTCAGACAGAAAAATTAATTGATCTGTTTGCCCCAGAAATACAATCTGAACTACTGACAAGTTTATTGCACCAATGCTGCATTCTGTAAAACTGCTACAGAATAAGGTTTTCAACAAAATACACTGTGTGGTCTCTGAAACCTTCATTTTTGAAAATGGTTGTAGTTTATTTATTCAGAAAGGATCTGCAGTTACTCTGGAGAACTTGGACTTTTGCTGCCATTTCAGAAGGCTCTAGTAACCTAACTCAAGTAAGTAGTGGCCTGGCAGAGGGTTTGACTATGTCCCTGCTGCTTTCAAAGAATGAATCGTGATTTCTTTTATTCTTAGCAGAGTTTAAAATCTTAAATATAATAGCAGTAAGTGTCTGAGGGTGAATGTGCCAGGAAAAGGTTTTGTTCTTCACAATGGCTGGCACTAGGAACAAAGTTGAGAGGCAGGGGTTTTTAGTGGCTTAGCATTACTGAGCTAACTCACAGCAAAAGCCTAACAACTGACATGGACTTGGCTGTGTAACATGTTGAAGCAGGACTGGAAATCAGAGGGGAAATAGGATCTAAAAAATAAAAAATAATGCAGAAGCATTTCAAAGAATGTTTTAATTAAAAAAGACCCTGCAACTAATGCCCATTTTAAAGTGAATTTGGATTTTTTTCTTTTTTTATTACATTGTTGAACTTTGTTCCAATGGCCTTAGGGGAGAAGTTCGCCAAAGTCTTCTACTTTTTGACTGTTTCATTACTGAATTTGAAAGAAATACATATTGTGGTGCATACAAACTGGAGATAATTAGCTTGAAATTCAAGATCTTTTCCTCTGAATGACACACTAGGCAAAATTTACAGAAGCAGTGGAAGGGTCTCACTTGAAATGCCATGTTTTCCCAGCTACCTACATGGGCCTGTGAATTTGAATTGGAATCTCATCCTGAACATACGACCAGCACTTGCTATTTTCAGCTCACCTCTCCAGTACACCCCCCTAAGCATTTTGCATATTCATTTAAACAAAATAATCTCATTGAACAAGCTGTGCAAGAGGTACCAATTATTACGAATTGTCACACTACACGTTTACTAGCTAAAAGCAAGGTAAGATTTTTTTCAGTCCTTTTCCCATTCTCTTTATTCTTCCCTTCCTCCCACCCATTTTAAAAATGCATTTGGCAGGGAATAGAGATCAAAAAATGTAAAGAGCAGTTGGTACAGTAGTTACTAAACAGTGGGTGTTTTCTTCAGTGCTATAGAGAAGAACAAGAAAGAGTCGTGATAAGACTTTTTTTTCCATTAGCTTGGGGGTGCTAGAGGAGATAACAGTACATGATGAGTCAAGAGTCTTAGTATAGTATAACTTAGAATTGCTAGTTGATGTATGGTATCATATTCCATCATAAATGAAAAAGATGCCAGCTCTTGAAAAGAACACCGTGCAACCAGCTGCACAGTATAGATCAGGAAAGGAAAGTTTTAACAGCCCGACTTTAAAAAATTGGAGATGTTAATAAAGAGTTTGTGCTGCAGCAAGTGGTAAACTATTTTGTTAATAATAGATATTCGTGGTGTTAAAGGGGGAAGGAAGACTTGGGTACTTTGGTAGTTTAAAAACTCCTCAGGTGTTGCACTTAAATGAATTTTATACTCTGCATCTGTAAGCCTACGCAGCAGAGGTTCAGTATCTCGCTTTATTTTTCAAGAGTGCTTTGTACATTTTAAGTGAAAAAAATTACTGTAATCAAAAAAACACATTTTAAAATAAATAATTGACGTTTTCATTGCCATGTGTCATTGAGATTTCTGAAATGTTCTTTATTGTAAAATACTCCTTCATTTCCAGGATGAAACTTTAGTGCCAATTACAGTTTTTCATAATATGAATTCTAAAGAGCTACACAGGAAACCACTTCTAGTTCACGTATATGGAGCTTATGGCATAGATTTGAACATGAGCTTTAAAGAAGAGAAGCTGATGTTAATTGAGGAGGGATGGATATTAGCGTATTGCCATGTTAGGTAAGTAAAATAAAAAATGGAATTCAGATTTTGATCTGTGGGATATACAGATGTTTATTGATATGCAGTTGAAAATGTACAGAAATAATTTTTTTCATGTAGCTATACCTAATTCTTCATGCTTTTCACTTCAATCTCCTTATAGGTTTTTTTGAAAGTAGTTTTTAACAAAAAAAAAATTACCTCAGGAAAAAAAAAAATTATACTTTCAATACCAGATACTACATTTATGTTTTTTAAATCAACAAGATGGTTGTGTGTAACGTGTAATCCTTTGGAGTCTCATTACTTCTTGTCTCATCTTAGCTCAAGAAAAACGCTGATAACACGTCCAAATTGCAATGGCATGCTACCTCCCTCTCTTTCTGAGGGTATTGTATACAAATGTTCAGTCTGTGTCTTCTGAAAGCCATTTGCCTTCTACAGCAACAACTAAGCATTTAACCTGCACCCCATGTTCTTTCATTGGCTAAATCATCTTGTCTCCAGTTTAGCTACAAATCTACTAGTTTTATAAAACCACTATGTACAATGGGCTTCACATTTTCATTGAGATAATAATTCTGGAGGTAAATAAGATAACAAAAGAATCACTTTGGGGAAGAGAAGAAAGAGAGAGAATGAGCAATTGTTTGAAATACCAGTTCCAAAACAAATTCAGCATACAAATGTATTCAGTCTGCTGTATTCAGTCGCAAGTATTGTGCTCTTCTTCCTCCCACCCCTCTAAGGATGCTAAGATGCAAGTCAGTCCTAGATGAAGATGGATTCTTTATCCAAAGATGAAGCATTTTGTCAGACCTCTCAGCTAATTAATTTTAAACTTGAAACCTGAATAAGGAAACTTCAGGTGGCTTAGAACCAAAACTGCGGTTGTGTAGAAAACAATATAAATAGTTTTTTAAATTCTGTATTAAAAATAGTATTTGAAATTCACAAACTAGAAAAATTTAAAAAAACCAAACATTCTCAGAATTTAAGCAATGCTGGAGACAAATCTCAAGAATCTCAGTTTGGAGCAGAAAAGGACTATTTTACTGTTTTTAATAAATGCTCACTGTTAGTGATATAAGTATTGACAATGGTTTAGATATTTTAATAGTTTCCTGTATAAAAAGATAACGTTAGTGTCTGATTTTGTATTGCCTCCAATGTTGCCTTCATTTCCTAAGGTGGTGCTTATCCTGTGAGTTCCAGGACAGGAGCACACAAGAGCACGGAGTTGGGATTTTCACCAGTCATCATGCAGGGATTTTTTTGGTTTGCATGTTGTGTATTTTAGCCATAAAGAATAGAGAGGAGTTAATCGGGAAGGCGAACTATGTTTTTCCAGCTCCGTGGCTGCTGCTCTCCTTTTATTTTCTGAAGCTTCACCATGTAAAGTTTTCCAAAGAGACTCCAGCTTGAATTGCTTTAAATTTCAGGGGTGGAGGAGAGCTTGGCCTTCGCTGGCACAGAGATGGATGTCAGCATAATAAACTCAACGGTCTCCATGACCTGAGGGCTTGCATCAGGCTGCTGCACCAACGAGGACTTTCTCAGCCAAAATACACAGCACTAGCAGCTGCCAGTGCTGGAGGGGTTCTTGCAGGAGCCCTGTGCAACACTGATCCAGAACTTATCAGAGCCATAGTTTTACAGGTGAGGTGCTGTAGACCTTTTATGGCATATGTTAAACTGTATTTTCTGTTTAATTCTACCAGTTTCAGAACTGGAAACGTTCAATTTCAGAATTTACATTCCTCAATTGTTTGAGAAAACTTGGACCAAGGCATTTGAGGTCCTGTGTCCTATTTGCTAACTTTTTTTTAATAACTTCTAAGGCTCCTTTCGTGGATGTTCTAAATACAATGAGGAAAACTCATCTCCCACTGACAATTGAAGAACAGGAAGAATGGGGAAATCCATTAGCAGATGAAAAATGTATGAAGTTTATCAAAAGCTATTGTCCATACCAGAATATTAAGCCACAGGTAAAACTATGCTTTCTGTGTGGAAAACTACAGTAATAAAGTATAGCAATTTATAAGAAAACAGCAGATAACTGGAATTTAAAAGAAAAAAGTCTATTTTACCTTTTCAGTCCTTTAGACCCCAGTATTTTAGAATTGTCATAGCTGCTGCTTTGTGTTAAAATGAATAATCAATACAAATATAGACAATTTCCTAAGTAATCTTAGCAATATTTAGAGTCGTGAGTACTGAAATTAACCAAACACCTTCTACTAAATAATGAATAGATTTCAAAATCTCTTTTTGTTATGGGACTGCCAGGAAGTAATAGATAGTTCTATCGTATAACAAACATCAACATGTAAAATACTTTCTCATTTTGCAGGGGTTTCTGTTGTTCTGCTGGGTTTTGCAGAGTTTGTTGCAGGAGGAAGGAGGTGTTTCCACTGATTAAACATCTTTTCAGAGGCAAACAATGAAATGAAAAGGATCTATAGCTTTGACAGTGTCATCTAGGAGGAAATCTTTATTTGAAATAATATGCGTTAGCTGTGTTGCATACTATATAAAAATACTTATTATGCATAGAAAGATTGCAAAACTCAACTACTGTTCTAGGGTGAACCATTCTGTGATTATTACTACTCTTTTTTTTTTTTTTGTAAACATCAGCAAGCAGACATCACAGAATCACAGAATGTTAGGAACTGGAAGGGACCTCGAAAGATCATCTAGTCCAATCCCCCCGCCAGAGCAGGAACACCGAGATGAGGTTACACAGGAATATGACCACCCCCCTTCTAATACACCCCAGGATGCCATTGGCATTCCTGGCCACAAGGGCACAGTGCTGGCTCATGGTCATCCTGCTGTCCACCAGGACCCCAGGTCCCTTTCCCCTACACTGCTCTGTAACAGGTCGTTCCCTAACTTATACTGAAACCTGGGGTTGTTCCTACCCAGATGCAAGACTCTACACTTGCCCATGTTATATTTCATTAAATTTTTCCCCACCCAAGTCTCCAGCCTGTCCAGGTCTCTGGATGGCAGCACAGTGGTGTCAGCCACTCCTCCCAGCTTGGTGTCACCAGCAAACCTGCTGACACTGCACTCTAGTCCCTCATCCAAGTTGCTGATGAGTAGATTGAATAGTACTGGTAGAGCTTTACTAGTGGGGAGAGGATGTATTTTATTACTTTTTGCAAGTGTATGACCCCTAACATGAAGTAATTTTCCAGACCAAAATACTTTTGAAGTTAGAGTGATAAAATTACTTTTTTAAGAGCAGATAATTATGTAATAGATGTGGTTTTAGATAAACCGTAACAAGTAGTACAGTAAGGTAAACAGAGAAGAATTTGTTACTTTATGATAAAAATCAGATGTCAAGTATTTTAACTGGTTTTGGTTTTTAATCTCAGCCTTATCCTTCAGTTTTTATCACGGCGTATGAAAATGATCAGCGGGTACCGCTAACCGGAATTTTGCGATATGTTCAGAAACTGAGGAAGGCTGCACTAGATTATGCCAGCAGAACAAGTCAGAAAGGTAAGAGTAAGAATATTATAGTCATGTAATTACACATCACAGAGGTTGACTCCTCCCTAAATCTATTCATTTGTACAGTATGATCCGGCTTCTAAAGCTCTGAAGTAATTTCCATTATCTGCAAAGACAAGACAAGTGGTCATACTGGCAGACAGATAAACCTCAGCTTCTCAGATGTACTCTACAGAGCCTTAAGAAGGACCAGATGTCTCTGTGTTGTACACCTGCCTGAAAACAGTTAAACCCACATTTGTTGAATATTAATAGTGACAAACCACAACAGGCTCAGGAAGCCCTCTGAGATGAAAAACAATGAAGACTGGGGTAACACAAGTTGGGCGCAGCCTTTCCTAGGCCTCAGCATATGGCAACAGTTGGACAGGGTCAGGTGAACCCACACTGTCTAATCCAGCTACTGATACAGTCAGACTGCAGCTCTCAACAACACATGGATAAAAATCTTATTTTTGCTGCTCTATAGATACGTACTCTTCCCAGTTTGCTAAAACTGCAGGTGTTAGTCCAAATCACAATGACAACAGTGCCAAGGCACAGACACTTTTATACCTGAAACTTAACAGTAGCTTTGGGACTGCTTCCAGCAAAAGGTACATTCAAGCCTTATTATTTTCTAGTACCATCTAATCTGGAGAGAAGCATTTACTGTCAATACCAAAATAGGTTTTGAATTAGCTTTTCTAAATGTCATTATGCCCCTTCTCTGCTAGCAGCATAAGTGCAGTGGTTGAGAAAGGATAGCAGATGCGGCAATTGCTGCTGCAGTCTTTGCTCAGGAAGAAGAAAGCATGTCTTTTGAAAAAGCCTTAGAGAGAGAACAAACACGCTAAATATATAAAGATTTTTCAAATACATAGTTAACAGAAATACAAATAGTTCGTCCAGCAAGCCCCTATATGATTCTTTTCATTTTTATTAAGGAACAATAAATTACGTCATGACAAAAGGCAGAATTACCTACCCCTTAATAACTCACATCCCCACTTTTTCCTCATTCATTCAACGTCAAGTGATCGCTAGCTTCATTGTTCCAGGAAATCGGATCCCTAATATCATCTTAGACATCCAGGCAAGCGGCAGTCACTGTGATTCGTCTTGGGAGGATTCACTGAATGAGGTATGTTCCCTTTATTACACACATCCATAACAGCTTGGAGTTTGAAGTATTAAAACAGAAAAGAACCAACCAACCAACCAAAAAAACAACCACCAAAAAAAACAATCGAACAAAATCCAAACAAAACAAAAAAGAATAATAACTGATGGAATCAAGGTTGCTCTTGCAACCTTTTACACACATCGCAAGAGCATCTGATGGTTTTAGATATATAGATATATATATTTATATTTGTATTTTCATATATATATATATATATATATATATATAAAAAAAACCCAGCTGTTTTCTATCATAGAATACTTTAGGTTGGAAGGGACCTTCAAAGGTCATCTAGTCCAACTCCCCTGCCATGAGCAGGGACATCTTCAACTAGATGAGGTTGCTCAGAGCCCCATCCAGCCTGGCCTTCAATGTCTTCAGGGATGGTGCACCTACCATGGCTCTGGGCAAACAGTGTTTTACAACCCTCTTTGTAAAAAATTTCTTCCTTATGCCTACCATGAATCTCCCCTACTTTAGATTAAAACTGTTACCCCTTGTCCTATCACCTACCTTTATATATTTATATAGGTAAGAATGCCAGTGACAGAGCCAGATCATTGAACCTCATTGTACCATGAGCCTCAAAATAGTATTAAACTCCCACTGTAATGTGCCAAGAGCCTTGAATGAAAGGTTCTAAGTTGTGCAAAACATTGTTGCAGCAAGAAAAGTCATGTACTGGAGAGTATTAAGTGCTCGAAATTGTCATACTTGCTATTTACTTCCATCTTCCTCATGAGTAAAACATACACAATGGGTTTGATCTTTACATTTGGAAATGTATGAGCTGTTCTGTCAAAGGACGCAACTAGAATTCAGTTTCAACATTTTGCACTATGTACAAGTATGCACGCTAAAAGCAACATGCTGCCAAGACCTGCAATCTTGTTATTGATGTCTCCGACTGTCACAAATACTAATTTTATTACTGGTAATTTTAACAAATTCTGGCAACATGTGGCAGTTACTCCCAAAGTGAATTCTTTCAGGAAGAAGATTAGAATAACCGTGCAAGAACCCAAAGGCTTATAGTGCAAAGAATTTTATTTTGTAATAAAAAATTTTCATGATTCCAGGTTGCAAGACACCTTGCTTTTCTGAACAAAGAACTTGAGGAAGTATGCCATCTCCAACATCATGAGAAATCCTGCAAGTAGCTAATAAACACATTGACCACCTGAAGAACTTTGAGTCAGATTTTTATTTATATGTAAAGCAAACACCTTCTCCAGAGGATCTGTCCTCTTGGATCCCTGCTTTATGGGCACAAGGAGACAAGAAATTCAAAGTTGTATGTTTATAAGGTAATGCCAGATACAACTTAAGAGCTGGATTTCTGCCCTGCCAGACAGTACAGAAGTAGCTGCCTGCACTAGTCAATTTGTTCAGTATAGTTCTGGTCACATAATCAAACAGTGCAGCACTGTGCGAGTAGAGCTGAAGCACAACAGTTGGTGCTTAAAGCCTAAACACATGAAGTTCAGACATTTTATACAAACAGCCTTTCCACTCTAGGCCCTCTCTTCTAAGACCACATTTTACACAAAGCAGTAAAACTTAAAAGAATTTAATTTAAATTGAATTTAAAGTCTAGGGTCTTCTAAAACTAATTCCTGTATCTAGGTGATGATGGCTGTTGCCCTTCCTATACAGCAGCCATAGTATACTGATGACATGGTGGGATTGAACAAACTGCCAAGAAGAAATGTAGTCTCAAGAACAGGAATTT
Source organism: Patagioenas fasciata (assembly GCF_037038585.1). Lineage (NCBI taxonomy): Eukaryota > Metazoa > Chordata > Aves > Columbiformes > Columbidae > Patagioenas > Patagioenas fasciata. The sequence goes on along the minus strand of NC_092522.1, from coordinate 33,122,521 downwards.
TAGCAGAACTCTCTCATTTGAGTAGATTCAAAATCTTGCAGTTACCTTAACTAGCATAGTAATCTTAAAAAGGAGGCACCAGAGTCCCTGTGGAAGACAAGACAGATGCTCCAGAAGGAGATGACAGAGTCTCTCCAGAGGATAAAACAAAAAAAATGCCCCTACTAAAGCAACCTGATTCATGACTTAGCTGACCTCTGAGCAAGGCATGAAACAGCCACACATTGCCCGTTAAGGTAGATGCATGGCATACACCTAGTAACTGGTACAAGCAGTTGGTGGAAAATACCCTGTGTGGCTATAAGGTCCTCAAACCAAAAACAGAGTCCCCCCCCAGATCACCCGCATGTCCAAAACAGCCTGCACCAAGTCAAATGCTTGTCTCTTCCTTTTGTGTCACATAAGCCACTGTAGGTGCACTAAATGGAAATCAAAGCATGTGAATAAGCATGGCATTGAGAAGAATTGTTCCAGTTGCTTACTCTGAACTAACACATGCACACCTCACCTCAATCTAGGGTAGAAAAAGAAATGAGAGAATGCAAATGTGTTCTAACTCATTGGGGGGAGGGAGAATCAATGGGAAATACAGTCCTGAGTGCAGAATTTGATATACTAGCTATACTTCGTTCTCTTTCTTACTGACTTTGAGGATAATCAGAGCTATTCAAGTTGAGACCAGAGATAAGCCATCACAACTTTATATATTAGTCTTGTTTGCTTTTACCTGTTTTAACCCCTTTAGAATAAGTTTTACCAATCTACAGGCTCCTAAAGAGTTACTACGAACTGCCACAGGCTTTGGATCCCACAGCAGCTCTTAATGACTAGCACCTGTAAGGGAAAGCAGCTGTTTTCTTTCCTCACAAAAATACACACATATAAACAGGACAGGTTTTCAGAACAGGTTTAATTTTCTTCTCCATAGACCCTAAGGGAGGGTTTACACCATACTTTCCATCACTAATACAGATGCAAGACAGTTAGGTATCTATTTTTCAGGATGTTTATTTTGTATGGTTTTAAAAGCCAAAGAAATCTAAAGATATTTAGCATTTCCCTAAACCCAACATTTTCTAAATTAACATGAAAGCCTGGTTATTTTACTCCTGCACTTAACAGCTCATGTAGAGTAAATTGAAGGCACTGGAATAACAAGCTTTTTCTGCCACGAAACACTTTCCTTGAAAGGCTTGCATGGTATGAACAGGCTTCGTTGTTTTATATTCAAGGACCAGGCCTTCTCCCCCTTCAGTTTTAATTAGTTTGGTATTGACAGCTTTACCAGCATTGCTAAAATTAGTACTTAGTCTTATAATAGCTTCAGACGGAAGGCTAGGAACTATAGCTTGCAGGTCTATTGTCGATTCCTGCCCAAAATTGAGAACCATCATAAAGACTCTGTCTAAGCCATCCAGTTCCCGCACATACACAAAGATGTCACTGTCGTTCCAGATGTAGCACATCCACCCCCGATGGATGGGCAGCTCATTGTTGCGAAGTGCAGTCAGCTCTCTGTACAAATTCAGGGTCGAGTTGGACCAGGCCATCTGGATCTGCAAGAGTTGCCATTAACATGGTCATTGCTTTGCACTGAATGTAGGAAATAGCACTTCCCTCTCTCACCCACGCAGTCTGCGGAGAACACACCTGACAGAATCCTGTTTTGACAATTATCTCTGTTCAAATTTGTCTGCAAATTCCACTGAAAAACTGCTTTTGCTCATGTGCGTCCTTGGCAGTTGTGGAGTGGCAGAAACTGGTATTAGGCAGGACAGAATTTCCCCAGCACTGATGCTATTTCTTTTTCCCACAGCATCCTTACAGTACCATTTATTCAGGAGGAAGCCACAGCCATTCAAAGCTCAATACGGAACTTCATTCATTGGGTCTAATCTACTGAAGTCACAGGTTTTGTTTTGTGTTTTATTTTTCCTGTCTGCGATTATTTTTTTTTCTTCAATTCTGGTCAGCATTGTAGATTTACTTATGTTAGAGATGGTCTATGTTAGGTTCTTGTTACAAGGCCAGCACTTTCTATATTATAATAATAGAAGTGAAAGACCAGATTTCAATTTAGTATTGACATCCTTTTAATAATTTTAAAGAGTTAAATTGCCACATCTACATTATAATTGCAGTTTCCCTGCTTGAATGAATACAGTGAAGTGGCCTCCTTGCTCTTGCAAGGATTTCCTCTTGTAATAAAATTTGTTAAGATTCAATGCCTTTTTATTTTCCTCGCTTGGGTTTGTTCTTACTAGCTACACTACCAATTCCCACTAAGTAAAAGAAGTCAGAGCAAAATAGACACATTAAAATATTGTAAACCAGTAGAGTTAGTCCCACATATAGATTACCTACTTCAACATTTACACTTTGATAGTCAGAGTTAACAGGTAACCAGCTACTGTTGCCTTCAGTAAAACCAGCATTAACTTTGCCATCCCACTGCATGGGGGATTTCTCTGGAAAGGTCACCTAGAAAAATAAAGTGGTGTCAGAGCCATCACCAACAAGTTACCCGTTTTATTAGTATATTAAAAAGTTATCCCTTGAACAGTATGTTCTCACATCTTCCAAATGATCATGTCAGTATTGCTTTCTTCAGTTTAAGCTGAAGTTTAGTAAGGAGGATGTAATCTCACTCCAAATTGAAAGAGGAAATAAGAATCAAGGCAGTTCCTGAACTGGAGGAGAACGGATGGTCTCGTGGGTACAGCATTCTCAAATGACTCTAGGAGAGTTGTCTCCCCTTGAAGCAGATGGCTGGATAAAAGTTTACCAATGACAGCCAAGATATTCTTATAAATATCTAGACATGCAGTGAGTAAATGTATGAGGTAACAATCAGTCTTAAGAAAAGATGCTGTTAAAATGAGAGTAAACAACTAGTGAACACTATTCAGTGTCTGTTCTTTTGTAACCATCCTGCTTTTCACCTTAGGACTCTTCAAGCTTGCATTTGCAAGGCCTACAATTTGGACAGGATTGTTTGTGTTAGAAAGATAAATTATTTCCAAGTGCTAAAACTTTATTGAAAACGAGCTTTTAGCTGATTAAATAAAGTGTCAATGTAAAAAGTATGAAGTTCTCATTTCAGAATTTTTCTGAATTCTAAAAAAGCTTCCTCATTGTTATTGAAGAGCTTGCCAAAAGTTCTGACACTTGAATTTAATGACATAAGAGGGCATAAAATATTTTGCACATAGTTTGAGTGTTTGTTTTCCATTAAAACTGTTTTTCATATAAAGGGCACTTTTCAATACAATCTGTCAGAACAGCAGCTCAACAAAAGAAATTGTCACTTTGCTTTGTGACATTATAAATAACGGGTTTCTCCTTTTAGCATGTTCTGAAAAGCAGGGGAGAAGAAAAAAAATCCTAAGTTTTCAACACTGGTAACACTCCCTTTCATCTTTACTTCTTTCAGCTTCTCCTGAAGTGTTTCAAATACTGGGGCTATAAACTGTACCCCCAGCAAAAACTCTCCATCTCTCTAAGACACCCATTAATCAAGGATTCTTCCTCTCCAGACTGAAAGAAGAGTGGTTTTGCATGGTTACAAAGCCACGAGCCACAGGGTGGCCACTAAAAGAGAGTGAACCCCGAGGAGCCAAGGGCAAGCCACTTCTCTGAAGAGTATCATTTGTCAGCAGTAATCAACAGCAGGAAGAAAACGCAGGAGGTATTTTGACCTTGGTGTTTCTCAGAGGAAATGAGATTTCCTTTTAAATCAGAGAATTATTTCCTCACATCTGAATCAGACAAACCTGGCAATGACCCTGTGCATCTTCAAGTATCTCTCTTCCTTTGGGACAAAGGTAGCCAGCCCTGCTGGTAGCAGTTATCAGAGCCTGTCTCTTTCCCCCTAAGAGGCTTTCCACAGTGAAAACAGCATCCGCCATAGGACCACAGTACTCAAAACTGGTCGTAAGAGGCAGAGCTGAGCTGTTTCCTTCTGACTGTGACCTTTTCCAGTCATGCCCATACATCTGGGACAATGAGACACAACGGAAGTCAGGTATGATCATAGAAGAGACATGGAATTACAGGGGCCGAATGTGAAAACTTTTAAGTGACGTAAGTCAGCACAGCATGAAAGGAACAGATGCTTTGTTTTAATCCCTTGACCTTGAATAAACTTCTGGGAATTTCTGTAGTCTAAAAAACCACAAACGTCCTGTCACATGTTACTTGTAGGTATGACCAAGTGAGCTGGGCACTCAGTTCCCAGCCTCCGGTGCCTAAATCCTTATTGGAAAAGGATCTAAAAGACAAGTCAAAACCCTGCGTGACAAGCAAAAGCTACTTTTGCTGGCCACCAGGCAATGCTAAGCACGAACTCTGATTTCCTTTACATGGTAGCCAGGAAATAATGGACTCTGACATAGCAATTAGGGTACTTGTGTGGGAGGAAGGAGATGGTGACTCGGTTCCTCTTGCCTTGGATGATGGCAGCACACTCTCCTAGCCACCAGCCCACTTGCTGCCCCTTTCTGCCGAAGCGAAGCACAGCGACACTGCTGCAAACCATGCCGGACCGATCCGGCAGAGAACAGAAACCAGGGACCAAAATCACAGCCTAGCAGTTCAGACACGTGTCAAGGACCTTTGTTCTGGTCTCTGGCCTGGCCATTTCCACATGCTGTCCAGTGGTTTTGCTCTGGGGAACACTGAAAGCCATCTGAACAGTGAGAAAGACTGGGTTTGGTTAACTAACAAAAGTTCTTGTATTTTTCAAAGTTCTGTTACTCGGAACTGAACAAGAACAGGATCAGAGTTTATGCGCTCTTCACTTACATTTTCTGATGCAATGTTCTCCATGCCTATTTCTTCACCATAGTAAGTCACGGGAGTACCAGGGAGGGTTAAAAGCAGCATGTTCATAACATTGATGTACTGCTTCCCAATCCGAGATGAAATCCGAGCAGCATTAGGGCTTCCAACCTGAAGAAAACATAATTCTGTCAAACACAATTATAAAATTCCATGCATATGTGAAACTGATTAACTAATTTAACAAGGCAGTAGGTTTGGGGTTTGGTTTGTTTGGTTTTTTTTATTTTTATTTTACTTTTTTTCTTTCCCCCTCCAGGCCTGCGAAGGCAATTATATTTTTTATCTTGGTACCAGTACAAACTTTCTGACCCAGATCATTTAGCACACAGCAGCCCTGCAAGCAGCACACAAGACAAAAGTGAGAAGAGATGACAAAACACCTCCCCACAATTACAGGTCACTCAGATTTCTGGCATTTTCTCTGCTGTGTGAAGGTGGTGCTTGTTTTGAAAAGATCTCTTGCATATCCTAAACATGCTTCCTAGCAAAGACCAGCGAGGTTTTAAGGTAACTGCCCTCAGCTGCCTGCTCTGTTCTTCCCTGGACCTGGGAGGTTTCCAGAACACATTGCACTGAGTCAGTTAATGGCCAAAGATAATTGTCCCAGTCCCATCCTCATTGGTGACTGAAGCCAATGCCACACACTGCACTGGAGACACCAAGGGAGAGGCATGATCATAAATTCCTTTCTGTCACCCTTGCACAGGCAGTGTAACTTATCAAAGGGCAGGACAGCTGGCTGGTTGGCCAATGCCAATGGCTTCCGCAGCTGAGAGTTCCATCTGGGTATCTACTACAGCTCAGCCATGGGCTCAGGCTGCTGCTGGTTCCACTGAAATCAGTGCATATGTGCAGAGGAGGTTTCTATCTCGGTAAGAGGAACTGTCACCTATAGGTTTCTATCACCTACAGAAACAAGCCCTTCTTATTAGAGTTGGTCTAGAACTCTTACCGCCCAGTTTGCCCATTTTCCTGTAGGCATGTTTTTCATCCACAAGTCGACAGCTTCAAAAATACTGTTGCCTGATAGATTTTTCATGTTAATTAGGTTGAAATTGAAGGGAAAATCTGCTTCTTGGATAAAAGATGTTCCATAATACATCATTGTTGCTTCGATGTCTTCATTCTCATCACCATCAGAACCCATAAACCTACAAAGATGTACACAAGTACCTTTCTTGGCTCATTCTTGGTTCGCACAGAGTGGAAGGAAGGTGTTGGACATACTCAGAAAATAACACATCAAGAATTCTGTTTGCTTCTCCCCATCAAAAAAAGAGTAATACAGAAAAACAATGTTTTTGTAAAATAGACAAGTAGACAAGGAGAAATATTTTGTGGAAATTTCTGGGCAAAAAAATAAAAAAATCTACAAGAGTCAACAAAAGGCTGTAAGTATCTGACTGAACTCCTATCTTTCTGAATCCACATCCACAGCCTCCATTCCAGCAATTTCCTTTCACAGAAAAAGACTCAGCGGTCCCCCAGGTTGAACATGAGCCAGCAATGTGCCCTTGCAGCAAAGGTGGCTAACAGTGTCCTGGGCTACATGAGGAGGAGTGTTGTTTGCAGGTCAAGGGAGGTGATTCTTCTTGACTCTGCAGTGGTGAGGCCACACCTGGAGTGTGGTGTCCAGTTCTGAGCTCCTCAGTAGGAGAGAGACATGGACTTACTGGAGAGAGTCCAGCCAAAAGCCACTAAGACCATTAAGGAACTGGAACATCTCCTATGAGGAGAGGCTGAGAGAGCTGGGACTGGAGAAGTCTCAGGGAGGGAATCTCATCAATATGTACAAATATCTGAAAAGAGGGTGCAAAGATGACTGAGCCAAGTTCTTTTCAGTGGTGCCCAGTGCCAGGAGCAGAATCAATGGGCTCAAACTGAAATACAGGAGATACCCTCTAAACATTACGAAACACTTTTTCACACTGGCACAGGTTGCCCAAGGGAGGTTGTGGAGTCTCCGTCGTTGGAGATGTTCAAAAGCCATCTGAACACAATCCTGAGCAACCAGCTCTAGGTGGCCCTCATGAGCAGGCAAGTTGGGCCAGGTAACAACCTCCAGAGGTCCCTTCCAAACTCAACCATTCTGTGATTTTAACAATCTCTGACCATGTGTCTGACATGAACTGTACTATTAATATTATACAACAAATCAGCCACAGGGCTGATTAATTACAGTGTCTCTACAGTCCAAATGGTTGCCCATTCTGCTTACTTATGTACAGTCCATAGATACAGCAGAATTACCAGGGCAAATTCATTCCCTTTCCCTCAGACACTGGGGAAGAGGCAATACAGCCTATGAACCACTATTTGCATTTGAAGAATAAAATATTTTTAATAACATTATATGCCATTAAAACAAATAAACAAATAATAAAAGAAAAATACAAAAACAATTAAAAAACCCAACACCAACACACAAAAAGCCAAAACCAAAAGAAACCATACCATTTTATTGCTAGCAAGAGGGTGACAAATATTAGAGAAAATTCACTAGCTGTAATAATGATTACCTGTATCGTCCAGGTTCCCTGCTGAACTGATCCATAGTTTGACGGAAGCTACGGATGATATCATGCATACCAACTTGTGTGGTTGTGTAGTCATGGTAGAGCTGGGAATAGGCTGTGATAGTGTCCTTGAAGAAGAATGCAACATTTCCCATTAGCTCACCAACACTTTAGATTGCGGAACTCTCCAGATGCCGCCCATCCTTTCCTGAGACAATGCACCAGTCCACATAACTGGTTATGCATACCAACACTAACAGTGCAGATCTGAGCTGCACTTGGGGAACTCTGGAGATAGGACAGCAGAGGAATGGTTATTTTGGATCCCGTCTTGCAAGAGGGAGAGTCCACCCACAAGACCACCCAACCGAGCCTATCTGAAGCAGTAAGCACAGCAAGTGCTGGAGCCACACCAGGCTGGAAAGACAGTCAGTGTTTCTGTCATAACTTACTAAGGCAATGATACTTGCTTCATGCAATCCCCAGCTCTGCAGGGGATCAGTGTCTTAGCGCTTGCACTACCTGTGAATGTACCCGAGTTCACTGCCTCAGCAAAAGAAAACAGCATAAATAACAGGGCACGTGCTTCTGAACACGTCCAGCCACCTCTCACTGTGGCGTGCTGCCTGTATAGGAGGGGTTGGTTTTACTCCAATTTGTACCAGCAGTGCAGAAGAATCACATTCTAGTGACTGCCAGGGGATCCCAAGCAAGCAATCCCCCTGTAGTGGGCTCCCCAAAGATAACCAATCCACTATTAAAATCACCAGACTGGTCTTTTTAGAATATAAATAGAAAATCAAATTATTTTAAACCGAAGTTTCAAAGCAACTGTGTCAAAACAGAAATATAAAGGGTCTGTGGATAATTCTCCTCCCACCCACAGAGGGGGTGCTTGCAGGTGTCTCACACCGACCTACACGCTCAGCCCAGGGGCTTCTTCAATGTTCTTCTTCTGCAGAGAGCACAGGAGCCACCTGCCTTCCAAAGGACATGACTGACTCGGTCCTCCTAAAGCCACAATTAAGACCCAAAAGAGTAGAAACATACACTCTCTTGCCCCAGTGGGAAACCCAGAGAAAAAAGCAAAGACAGATGTAGAGATTACCGAATTCTGGGACTTGTTCACTTGAGGCTCATCCCGTAGATGTGTTGCTTCTAAAAGAAATTTAACAGCACTGAAACTAAATCCATCAACTCCTTTGTTGAGCCAAAATTTGATAATATCCTAGACAAAGGTAAAAGTTGAGAATTCCAAGTGAGCTCATCCTATTCAAAGCAGTACATACTCAAAAAGAAAACTAAGCCTGTTAGTAGGTATTAATATGTAACAATTTCTTTTTTAATTTGTACTTCAGATTTTACTAGAAGTTAAACTGAATCACGTTGATCCAAGGTCAAACCAATGTCTAAATAAAGCATGTCTTATTATTTCTTCCAGTATAAATAAGAAAAAGACTGCTTTGTAGCTTCTCCCATAATTGATGTGACCAAAGCCAGGGCTTGCCTCACTAAAAGCCGTTTTAAATCTCATCCATCAAAACGACTGGGCTCATGCTAAGCACTGTTGTTGGTGAACACCCGTCACGGCTGCACACAATTAGAACACATTGATTCAAATATGCAAGAATGTTGTTCTGCACAGACCTTGAGGCACCAATTTTCTTTTTACACAATAGAGCTCTGAAAATGTTTTCTCTCATGTATTTGACTGATGTGAATTTTTTTAGTTTTATTTTCAGTCTTATTTGCAAGAACATGAAAAGTTATTATCCAGGTTAGCTTCTATCGATTTGTAATTTCACTATCAAATTCATAGTTTAGTCACTATCAGTGACATTATATCCTACTTCAGTAGCTATTATATTACTATAGTTTTAATTGCTCTAGATTTAACAAACAACTCTAAAGTTCAGTCCCTCCTGAGTGGTTTCCGCAACTGTTCTTTTAGACCAGATACGTCTCTTTCTCTGAGAACAAAACTTTTTTTTTTTTTTTAAAGACAGCTATTGAAGCGCCTATTTAAAAACAAACAAACAAATAAAAGGCATGAAGTACACTTGCCTGAATAGGCTGGAGTAGAACCAGTCCACACTCAAATTTTACAGAATTTTGTCCAGTAAATAAAGACTCCACCTTATTGAGCTGTACTTTCTCACAGAGCCATTGTGAAAGCATGTGTCTGGTGCCTGTCCGGTACTGATTCTACCAAAAATTAATCCACGCTTATCATAGAATCACAGAATGTCAGGGATTGGAAGGGACCTTGAAAGATCATCCAGTCCAATCCCCCTGCCGGAGCAGGAACACCCAGATGAGGTTACACAGGAATGTGTCCAGGTGGGTTTTGAATGTCTCCAGAGAAGGAGACTCCACAACCCCCCTGGGCAGCCTGTTCCAGTGTCTGTCACCCTCACTGAGAAAAAGTTTCTTCTCAAGTTTAAGTGGAACCTCTTATGTTCCAGCTTAAACCCATTACCCCTTGTCCTACCGTTGTTTGTCACCGAGAAGAGCCTGGCTCCATCCTCATAACACTCACCCTTTGTACATTTGTAAACATTAATAAGGTCACATGCTCATCACAAAAGCAACACCAGGTATCAGCAGTGAAAATATCAAGCATGGACTTGGTACTCACTGAGGCCAATCTACTTTTATTTACACAAGAAAGTTACAACATGCTGCTCAGTTCCATTTCTCCCATGTACCCTTTGGCTAAACCAAAGACCCGAGCTCCTCTGCAAGGGTAAGTTTGCTTCCTGCTCAGTCCCTAACCTCCTGAAACAGGATTTTGAATTAAAATACCAGACAAAGATTATTCCTTAACATGCGGGAGCAATTCGTGTTCATAAGAATTTTACCAAAGGTTGGTGTTATCAGGTCCAACTTACTCACTTTCATTTAATTTCTTTGCATAGGAAATCCAGCATCTATATGCTACTGGAACTTGAGTAATGTATCGGATGCCATAAAAAAAAATAGCCAGGACTATTGAAAAGTATGTGCAATGCTAGGAAAAAAAATCAGAGTGGAAAGACGTGGAGTCAAGGCAAGTATCAAGACACAGAGAGGTTACTAGTGGAGTTCTTCAAGAATCAGTCTGGAAAGCAAGTCATATTTCATGCTTTAGGTAACAAGTATGGCCAAGGAGCATTTTGTTTCTTCACCCGCATGCAGCACCTGCGGTGGGGAGGAGAGAGGCCCCAGAGACAGCGAGAACATCACACTCCAACTGGGCAGCTGTGGAGACTATTGCCAAAGAAATACAGCAAAATTCAACCCAATAAAGTTGAAGAAAACACTGAAGGATCAAAACACTTGAGGTAGCTGTACTACTTGACAGGGGACAACAAAACAAAACAACAAAACACAAAACACCCCACACAAAACAAAATGGCAAAAAAAAAAAAAAGCAGCAGTTGTCAGGTTCTCCACATTCAGGGCCAGTTCCCTATGTTTTACTGAATTCTGGATTGTCTGCTGGGGGACACGATGCAGACAGGCATGAGGTTTGAGCAGAGCACCACCTTGCCCTGGTGAAGGCACTCTGGCCTTGATGGCTGTGCATTTGTCTCTCTCACCATGAAGTCACCAGGGATGCAGACACATCGAAACTCACTATCTCCCCCTTATCCACAAGCCCAAGCATTCCGTGAAATTCAGATCAGCATTGCCTCACTTCCCTGACAATGCAAACATCTCTCTGCTAAAACAAGGTGCCATCCCCACCTTTGCCTGGCTAATTAACAGCTCCTTGTACCAACAGAGATAAAAACTTCTCTCCACTTGGGTGATTCAACTCTGTTTCAGCACAGGCTTCAATGCAAGGGATTATTTGACTACTAGCACCAACTTCAACGCAAGTAACAGCAATCTCAGGACACAGAGAGAATTACAATACCCATGTCACTCTAAAATATTCTGCCCGGGCATATTTTCTATTGAATTCATCTCATTCTGACCATCCACATTTGAGAAAAAACTTCAGGTTGGAAGCACTGTGAGGAATGAACAGCAGCATCCCACTTCAGGGAAGATGGGACAAGCCCACCCCATTTAATCTAGTTTAATGGGAAGCTGAAGGGGGATGTTGTCAGAGTTGAAAAACAGATAAGCATAAACAAGGGTGGGAAAAGCTATTTCAGCTGAAGGACAGGTTTGGTTCATAGAGAATGAAGTATGAACAGTTTGCGGACAATGTTAGGCTGAAGAGTAGAGGGTCCTGAAGCATCAAAGAAATTTTAAGATAGCCATTCGTGGGAAGTGAAAGGGAGGTTCTTTAAAAGCGCAATAACCTGTTCCAAAAACTCATCACACTACCTTCCCAGGCCCCTGTGTGAGCAGTGGACTTAAGCCAACAAAAAAAGCAATAGTTGTACTTTCTTAAAATCCAGAGGATTGCAACACCACCTCCTGTCAGTGCTCCCACTCAAGGCAATTTTATTTGGATTTTATTTGTGGTTGCTTGTTTGCTTTTAAATTAAAAGGACTTGAACAAAGCTGCTCTGATACTGGAAGCATCACAAGCTAAAGCTTGAATTTTGCTTATTAACATGTTTGTCTAGACATCTTTTTGTTTCAACAGTTCACATAAGATGCAGTCCTTGAGTTCCTTCCAACTAGATTGGAAATTGTGCAGCACAAATAATAAGAGAAATTAAGTGTAGAAATAGCTGCTTTGCTGCTGGTGCAGCAGTAGCGGGTTATATACTCACACTGATTTCTTGTTGGACAGCAAGGCTGCGAAAATTTAAGTCTGGCTGTTCCTTCCCAAACTGATGGAAGTAGCACTGCTTTCTCACATCATCAAACTGCCAGCTGGAATTCCCAAAGACACTCACCTGTTCATATAAGTGGGGATAATCAGAACTCTTAATTTAACAAACATTTACTCCTGTGCATACTTGTGCATTACAAGCATAAGATAAAGCAAAAAAAGCCCAATCAATTAAATTTTGAGTAGATTTCAATACTTAGGTTTTACATTTCCTCCTCCCATTAATTGTTCTCCCTTTAGTCGTACTTCACTATGTGCATTCCTTGTTCAATGTTCTGTTTCATTGTTTTTTGTTTGGTTTTTTTTTGTCTTTCAAATAGACTTACACGGGGAATTATTCAGAATAGGGTGGAAAACATGGGTAGGAAAATTTTGTTTGGAATTGTTTTCCTTAAAGCTTATCAAAAATAAGTTTAGTTAACTCAGTGCTTTCTGCAATCTGGTATTATCCCTTTGAAGTGCCAACAATAGTCAGCATGTTAAAATGTTAACTTTATCATCTCTATAATAAGAGATTCCAAAAGCTAAGATAGCTCTTAAGTCTCTATGGTGTTTTTGTTTGTTTGTTTGTTTGTTGTTTGGGGTTTTATTTTGGTTGGTTGGTTTTTTGGTTGTTGTTTTTGTGGTGGGTTTGTTTTGTTTTTAATTCCACTGTAGCTGGTACAAAATATTAATTCTTGAGTTTTCAGAATATACAAGCTACTAATCATGCACTTCTCAGTTCAAATTTTAATATATTTGAAATAGGACACTCACTTTCTGGCCTGATCACCTTCAAGAAAAATGGAAAACCAACCAACCAAAAACAACAGCCAAGAACACACTGTTTTGTTTCCCTCCCCACCAACTATGATTTCAGAGAAGCTGAGATGAAGTTTCTGGAGTTGAGTATCCAGACACAGAGGAGGGCACATGTAAACAACTTGTGTACAATTTGTGCACAACTATCCCTTTTTCTTTTGTTTGTCTAATCAGTGAAGAGTTAACACTGAGGGAAAGAAACAAAAGCCATTTCAAAAGTTCTGTTGAAAGTAGGAATCCCTCCACCCTCTAGCTGGTTTAAATCTTAATCTACACTAACTCATTTAGTAACACCAATAACACCAGTCTGTACCACTCAACAGCCACTTACAACCCAGTGTACACCAGGACAGCTCTGTCACAGCTGCTTTTGCTCTGTGGCAACCTGCACCATGCCTGGCATTTGCAGGGGTCCCTGCCCGTGCTTACCCAGTTGTTTGGAGGAGTGATGGAACCGGCAGCCTCCCCACAGTCCTGCCAGATGTAGTAGTCCGTGTACTTCCCCGTCCGATTGCGACTCAGCTGAAACCACTGGTGTTTGTCACTTGTGTGGTTTGGTATTAAATCCATTATCACCTTTAAGCCTTAAATCATTAAAACAAACAAACAAACAAAACAACAAAAAACCCACATAAATTTCAGCCTTTTATGACGAAGGTCACTTTTTTCTTCATACAGCATCAGAAGCAGTTGGGCTTCTTCCTTCCCAGAGGTCTGGTAAAGAGAAAGGCTCCTGCTGGAAGGGCTTAAGGCTTGAGGGACTGGTGGGCACATTACATTTTGAGCCCCCTTGTCTGCTGATATGGGAATGCACCAGCACAAACAAAAAGCATAAGGCTGCTGATGCAGTTAGTCCAAGGAGAAGCTGCAAGGAGCTGCAACACATCTTGCTGGTATTGTTTCCTCCTGCCCATTGCTGGGGACAGAAGGAGAGGAGAGCAAAATCAGATTTCTGCTGTTACGAACCACCTCCACTGACTGACTTCCACATCTGTCTCCCACCAGGTGGGAAAGGCACTTCACCAGTCTAGCATCAGTGAACACTTATTCCTTCTCACCCTTCTTAGATGCTTTTCGAAATTCCATCCAGCCTAACAGCTATAAGGTGAAACACCTGAGCAAACATTTGGTCTAAGGCAGAACACACCAGTCAAGGACGCAATCGTAGGAAGAAAGCCCATATTCCCTCCCAGCCTCATAGTTTTCTTCAGAAAGCAGCCATCAGTTATAAAATTCAACCAGAAATAACTGCATGTCAGCCTTGATCCCCCAGACTACTGATATCCATACGTAACAGAGAGCATGGACAGTATGTCAGAGCCCCCATCCATGAACACCCTGCGCAGGGACCGTTCCTCACAGAGCCCGACACTGCTGCTGGAGCTCCCCACACCCCCAGTGTGATGCTGGGGGGGTTCACCCGTACTCTTCACCATCACCTCCATCCGCTCCTGCTCAGCACCACCATGGGGGAACTGCCAGACGCACCAACTGAAACCTCAGCTCACAACCCAGCGCAGCAAGGTACACCTGTATAATGTGAGTTCACATCTTTTTAACAAGAGTTATTTTGCTCGGAACTGTGACTTACCTCTATCATGTGCAGCTGCAAGCAGATTGTCAAAATCACTCATTGATCCAAACATGGGATCAATATCATAGAAGTCTTCAGCTCCATATCCAAGGTCTTTTAAGGGAGACTTATAGAAAGAGGTGATCCAGATAGTTTTTATGTTCAAATACGTGATGTGGTCCAGTTTTTCTTGGACACCTGTTTAAAAGAAAAGGGCATCATCTGTTTAAAAAATGCAAAATATTTCTCTTGAAATATGTTTGCCGTGGGCTCTCAGTCGAACATGGTACACAGGTCCCTTTGACACACAACCATCTGTTTCCACTGATCTCAGCTGGCAGGGCAATCTTGATGTTTGTTCACAGATAACGTGAGATCACAGAAACTATTCAAAGCCATTTTTGTAAGGAAGATAAAACAAGAATAAAAAAAAAATCAAAGCAAATTTCTATTCTGTACTATAAAAACATTTACAATTCCATTTAATAAATTTAACACATGCTTCTGAATACAAACTCCCATATTTTCTTAAAATGCAGCAATGGCATTGCTTCCACATTTCAAAGAACATCTATCAATCCTCAGACCACCCAGAAGAAATTGCAATTTCAATGCAAAGATCCCATGTTTTCCTTGCCATTAGGAAAAGTCTCTTAAGTTTTCTTTTGTTTTTATTTTGTTTTAGGACACCTTAGATGTTTTGGTTTGTTGTGGGGGTTTTGTTTGTTGTTTCGTCAGTTGTTGTGGGGTTTTGTTTGTTTGTTTAGGGTTTTTTTGTTGTTGTTGGTTTTGGTTTGGTTGGTTTGGTTTTGTTTTTACCTCAAATCTCTTCTACCTTCACAACATGTCACTACTGGCATACAATAATAGAAACAGTTTCTTCTCTTGCTGTTATATTACAGCAAGTGTTTCCTGTCCATTATGGTGTTGAACCTTCCTCTTCTGGAAACTCAGTCTCAGCTAAGCTACTGAAAAGTGGCATTGCCTCTTAGTACCAGGTACCCCTTCTCATTGCACTCATAAGAGCCCAAAACCACCCAGACTGTGAACAAAAAGTAACACATCGTTCTCTGCTCTTTCGCCATTTTATTTTTCTCATTTTTTCTTATGGAGATGCAGGTGACCAAATATGACAGAGTGCTCAGCACCACTTTTCCTCCAGGTTGAGCTCAGACATTCCATTCTAATGGCAGTTGTGCTCTAATTCTAATGGCTCACTCAGCCCCACCTCTGAACATCTGTTTAGCTCCAGGCTTTGATTTAACAACTTGAGCAAGAAGCTCCTAGATCTATTAATGACAATGCAAATTGCCATTAACGATTAGTCAGACAACTTTTATTCCCCTCTCCAGTAGAGTGGCTTTCTCTACCAGGAGATTTCTCCATCTATATTTAAGTATATATACAAGTGTATATACACATTTACGTACACACAGAAGCTACTTCTACACAGCTTTGCACATAGCAAGAATGGAAATGCACTCACCTTTCAGATCCCCATTCCCATCCATGTCGCTGTCCTTGAAGGAGCGAGGATAAATCTGGTAAATAGGACTGGCCTGCCACCAATCAAGACACTTTGGCGAGAGCGCAATAATCGTGATCGTAGCACACACCAGCACGGCGGCAGCAACAATTATGAGCCAAAAGAGAATCTCCCTGGTGACTCTGTACCGGGCTTGGCTGGAGAACTTCAGCAAGACCTCCTTTGGCATCCCCGCGTAGGGCTTCAGCGCCAGCTCCTCCGCAGCCGCTGTGTCTACATCAACATTGCATGTTTTTGGCGTTTCTTCTTGGCTACTGGTTTCGGTCTCCTTCTCATCAAAAGCCTCATTTTGAACAAATCCGTTGTTCTCCACACCTCTTTTCTCACTCAGCTCCATAGGTAAGCTCTTCGCTCCCTCCTCAACCATTTTACTTTGTGGATCTTGTCCTGGAGACTCCGGCCACAGCAAAGCAGCATGCCAGTGTAGCTTTGTTCAGTGAAATGAGAAGCACTGTAATTAGCACCTGGGTTTATAATCAATCCTGACCAACTGGTCAAAGTTCAAAAAGAAACAGAAAGGGCAAAGTGCTCCCGCTTTTCAGCATAACAGGCATCTTTAGCAAGATATCAAAACACTACAAGGAGGCACAGTCTTCCAGGGAGACAAGCCTATTGCTCCTACCACCTGAACATGGTTATGTTGACTGCTGCTCCCTCCACTACACCAAACTTCTCTCCTTTTGACAGCAGGGAAAAAATTAGGTTTGTTTTTTTTTTTTTTTTTAACCAGAAAAAGGTTTAGTAAATATGCAGCTTTCCAGATTGGTCATTGTCCCCCCTGTCTAAAGCAGTCTGAGCGTTAATGAGTAATTTAAACATGGACAGCAGGAACCAAGGAGGTGTTGACAAAAGCAACAATACAAACTAAGAAGTGAAGATACAACATCCCGTTGCTCTTTGTTTCCCACAGCTTAGAAAAAACAAAACCCCCCAAACTAACCCAACCCAGCCCAGCCATAACTCCGAAGCGCTAACCACCAAAAGGCACATACCAGTCCTGTGATTCACAGCATGTGACAGGTTGCTACACCCAGAGCTGTCTCCAGGTCAGGACAGGACAGCTCTGCACAGGCACAAGCAAGACTCAAGAGAGAAAAACCCACTGCCCACTATTAATACATATATTTAAAAAAAAAAAAAAGGACATAAATAAAGGAAAGCGACCTTTCCCTTTTCTCTCTGCCCCCTTTCTACTATTCTAGCCAGGTAAAAGCATTGCCCAAAGTCTGCACAAGTGTGCACAGATTTTCACATCTGTGTTCTCAGAGCCCCACTTGCCCTACAGCCAGCAAACCCACATCCCTAAGAGCCCCTCCAGCCCCTGCCCTCCGCCCAGGCATCCCAAAGCAAACACAAAGCAATTTGCATTTGCCAAGGAGCTGCCTTATCACCCAGAAAACCTTATCACACACATATCACACCTGCCCACAACCACTGGGTGTGGGTCCCAGGGAAACTCCCACAGACAACTGCCATGGAGAAAAGGTTGGTTTTGGCCTCAAAGAAGTATCTATGATGTTTGCCTCAAACCATGAAAGAAGTTTATAAACTAATGACTAAAAAAAATGCAGCACGCAATATTCAAATGATTAAAAAAATGTGCTGTTACTTCAGCAGCTGAGCAAAGAGGCAGCTGTTTTCCTGAGATATTTAATCCTTTTCTTCCCCTTCCCCACAGCAGCGCCAGGCACCAGCCTCAGCCCGGGCAGAGTCAGGTAGTTGCTAGAGCATTTTATATAGTGGCAACAGTTTCAGTGCCGGTAATTCAGCATTGCCAGGAAACTATTTGAAAGTCTCCCTTCTAATGACTTTGCAATCTTAATATCATGGTATCTGTAAAAGTTTCCAGGCAGGCACAGTACACTCTGGTAATATGTTTGGTACTTGGTACCTGGTTTGAATGTGTCGGTCTGTTCCCTGCATACTTCATTCATCTTTTCCACAACACCAACCACTCCGCCCACGTTAAATCACTTCATTTCAGTGACTTCATTCCCGATTAAAATAGCAAAGGTGTAAATACAGAAAATTTTTAGACTGCATCATGTGCTCCTCAAGTCCTTAGTACTACCCACCCTGCTTTTTATCCAAACTCAGTTTTAAACATGCTCATGGCTTCCTTCCCAAAAGCTCCTTCAAGCCCCCAAGCCCAGCAGGAAACAAAGCAAGTCAGAAGCAAGAGCAAAGGACAACCAAAACGCAGCTGCCCGCTACGGACTTGTGGGTCAGCCGAGCCAAGGGGCTTGGGATGGTCGGGTACAGAGGGGATCAGGGAAGGCCAGGAACAGACTTATAGCACCCTCAGTTGTAGGCTGCAGGATTTTGTTTGTTTGTTTTTCTTCTTTGTTTTGCTTTGCGTTTTCTTTTTCCCTCCAGACCATAACCACATTTCTAAATTGTGTGGCTGCCACAGTACAGAGTGGCAGTTGAGAATATGGATCTATATATTAATAGATATTAAAAACATAGGTACAGAATATCTATGTATACACATGCCCAGCAATGCATGTGACCCTCCAAAATCCTGTCACTCACCACAAGAACAAAGCCAAGTCTCACAGATCACAACATCGTGCATAACCAATGCCTATAAGATTAGGCTTGGGTCCTGCTGCAATGTTTAGCAAGAGAGAATTAAGTAAAAAAAGTCTAAAGTCTTTCCTACCAGGCTAATGGGGACAACCTCCCTGCATTTGTAGAAGATACAAAGGATGTATTCATGCTAGAAGACAACTGCACAAGAAAACAGCAAAGCATTAACAGTGACATTTAAACAGATTTTGGCACTTTTTTCCCCTTTCTCTATTTCTAACACCACACCTGACACACGAGCCCACAGAGCCACAACCAGCAGTGCTGTCAGCCTTCCCTCTAAGCCAGAAAACTTAATGGTGACCATCACCTGCATGGACATGTGTGCCCGATCTAAACATACAGGGAGGTTACCCTTCGCAGAATCACAGAATGGTTGGGATTGGAAGGGACCTCTGGAAATCATCTCGTCCAAGCCACCTGCTTAAGCAGGTTCACCCAGATCAGGTTGCACAGGAATGTGTCCAGGCAGGTATTGAATGTCTCCAGAGAAGGAGACTCCACAACCCCCCTGGGCAGCCTGTTCCAGGGCTCTGGCATCCTCAAGGTAAAGAAGTTTTTCTCATATTCAGATGGAACCTCCCGTGCTTCAGTCTGTGCCCATTGCCCCTCATCCTATCATTAGGTACCACTGAAAGGAGTCTGGTCCCATCCTCTTGACACCCATCCTTGAGATATTTATAAGCATTGATGAGATCCCCTCTCAGCCTTCTCTTCTCCAGGCTGAACAGACCCAGCTCTCTGTCTCTCTTCATAAGAAAGGTGATCTGGACCCCTAATCATCTTCATAGCCTGCTGCTGGAATCCCTCCAGTAATTCCTTGTCCTTCTTAAACTGGGGAGCCCAGTACGCACACTTCCAACAACTGATAAGGCCCACTGAATATTTCGGTAGTCAGTAGCTGCCGCTGCTCTCTGTGCACATGGCTGGGAAACCACAATTTTCCCCTTATTCAAACACCTCGCAAGGCCCAAGGCCTGCTCTGCAAACCTGCCTTCCAAAGAGCCCCTTGTGTCCTAACTTAATCCTTAAGTAACATTAACAGCTTATTTATGCCTTAAGTAGGACAGATTGTGTCCTAATTGCTAAGGGTCTGGCAGAAAAGCAGGGGCTTACGCTGCTGGGCAGATAAACACAGTGTGCGTAAAACAGGGGCCAGGTTTGGATGAATCTGCATGTGGCACCTCAACCTTCCTCTGGTGGCTACAGGGAATACAAAGATACAGGAACGCCATTATTTTAAGGTTAAAACAGAACATAAACCACCCTAGAAACAACCAGGTCACTGTCTGGGTGAACATACGGCTTTTACATCCGGACTGGCTGTGCTTACAGTCAGATTTCGGTCATATTTCAGATCAACTCTGTGTTGCTATGTCAGAAGAGCTGCAGGACATGCAGGTACCAGTGGAGCACCGCTACGCTTTGGCTGGGCATCTGGACCTTTTCTTCTGGAGGAAAACGTACAGCCAAGGAGCTTACAATAGGTCTGGACAAGCAACTACCATAGACCGTGAAGAACAAGGCCAGGAGTCTAGTATCCCTTCCTATATGTTTTTCCTCATAGACTAAAAATGAAATCACATGGGAATTTCTATTTTATTACAGACCTTTTTTTTTTTTTTTTCCCCTCCTCATCTTGAGGAGTCGCTCACCTTAAATTAATTGATAAAGGGAAACTGTAAGCTTCCTCTTAAGAGAGGCAGATCACCAACAATTCCCACTGGGCTTTAACTTTTCCCTTTTCAAATACATTTTATGTATGCAGGCATTATGCTTCTGGTTTGCTATCAGGCAGTTCTGAAACGGTTCCCTCCTGAGCAATTTCATAGTTTAGCAGGAGCAACTAGCCAATGCAACTGTTAGCGGAATCCACTGAAAAGCACTGAATAGTAAAGAAAACACTTCATACTCTGTGCCAGTTGCTCTGTTTACCTCGGGGTTAGATAGGGAAACAAAACCAATCGGTATGTGGGCAGTAATAGCTGCTATCTCCACACAGATTGCCATGGTTATTTCTGTAAGATGGAGGGGTTAATTTCCACAAGTATTTCTTATATGTAATTATTTAGATGCACAGGCTGACTAAGTAGTTTGCTGTTTGATGCTATACAAATGCCAAGCAGCTTGCCAGTTATTCGATACCATACATATTACACCAAAAACCACACACAGGGGTGATTAAGCACCCTAATGCGCTAAGTGTAGGAAGATGTTTACAGTTAAAAAGTTCTCTTGCTTAATGCTTTTTCATTTAATGGTTTGTTACCACTGGAACTGATCTGACATAATGCACTTAACCTCTAAATATAACCTCATTATTTACAGAATCAGGGCCAGCTTTACACACATGTAAACAGGCAAACACCACGGCTGTCAGTTTTCCCTCAGTGCCTCTTCCCACAAGACTGATGGATAATCTGACCTTTAAAGCTACATTTCCTTCAGCACTAAGGAGGTCCTCCCTGATGTGGAGGGCAGCTGTCAAGAGAGATGCTCTGGAGGAACAAGTTTCTGACATGATACCTTTTTACCCTGGGCAGCCCTGAGCATGAGGTTTCTGCCATCAGCCTGAAGTCCTGGGGGAGGGTGGCAAAATGTAATTGTGTGGGACACCGTGACATGGCTTGGTGTGGTTTTTTGGTTGTTTTTTTAATGCTTAGTCTGCTAATGGACTATGTGATTAAAGGTTAACGGCATTATAAAACACTGTAATTAGCTACTGCTTGGCTCACGTGACGTTTCAGGGGTAGGTTTTGTGGGAAGGAGACACCTAGCCCCTGCTCACCAAGAGTAATCAGCATGGCTGGCTTTTCCCACTATTTTTAATGAAAAGAATTATCCTCTAATTCTTGCTGTTAGCACAGCTGCAAGGACAGCGGCACGCAGTCAAACACTACACTGCCATATGTCCATAGAAAAACTTTTAAATTACTTTACTTTAAAAACTCCAGGTTTGTTGCCTCTCCAGGAGGAAGCTCACTCACACAACTGCACCCTTCTTCATCTACACTGTTACCACTCTTCCCTTTACAGTATTTGTCCATCACATTTCTGTTCTAGAGGATGGTAACTTTAAAAGAATTTTCTTTTCCAACCTAGTACTTAAAACCTTTGCTGGTGAGAGACCCAGACCTCACTTTACCCTTGTATGAGGCGGGGATGTTCAGCACAGTATTAAAGTATCAAAGAAAGACTACTGCTGAAGTTTTGATGGCTATAAATTCAAGAATGACTTGGTGTTGCTGAAATATCTTCAAATGGGGAATTGATAATACAGACAGCACAGCTAGGGAGCACAACAGGAGGCCAAACAGAAGCTCACATATAAATATGACATTGCACTGCATCACTACCACATCCATCCTTGGGTAACTAAGAGACAGCAACCATAGCAAGCAACCTCTATCCATACCACAACTTACCTCTTACAGCAATTTGCTTTCACTCAACAGTAATTGAAAAGCAAGTTTTGGTCTGTTGAGCACTAAGCGCTTCCTCCTGTGGAAGCATTTTCCGGGAGGAGCTGTCAGACAAGCAATACTGTGTTCTGCCCCTGACACTGCGTGACCACAACTCTTGCCATATTTCACAAGCTGTGCTGCTTTTCACAGTGCCTCAGTTTCCCCACCTGCAGGTATTACACACATAGTATCACACAGTTATACACAGCATTCCACTGAGCCTCATCAGAGCTCAGAATAATGAGTTTAATCCTTCCTTGTCTCTATCAGTGCATCTAGACAGGTCTGCCTGCAACTAATTTGCTCTTTTTCACATAGATCACATTGATGATACCTACTCAGGCTGTGTTCCCCTGAAACGATTTCCTGCCAGAGAGCTCAGTTTAGATCAGAAATCTCCAGTCTTTGCACAGTTTCACTCTGTACTACTGAATTGTGTCCCAAGGCCTCATTACAACAGCTGCCTGTGACCAACAGGTAACTGGTTCCACATCAGACTGTAACAATCCAGCAACAGGAACATGTGTAAAACATTTTGGTAAAACAAACACCACCACATTTCTCCAGCGGAGCTGGACTGACCCAGCATGCTGCATGGCAAGAGCTGGCACGTGCAAGGTTCTGTATTCCAGGAAGGGGCTCTCTGGCCAGCACAAACTAGACACCAAAGAAACATTTCACAATTATAAGAAGCCATTTCCAGACATAATAAAATCTTCACCTTAAATTTCCTATTAGCCTGAGATTACAGAGAGTAAAATCAAACACAAATCATGCTTTCCAGAAGTTAGCAGAACCACTAACTTCTAACTACTGCCCTACAAATCTCCCTCACAGGCATTAACTCCTGGTTCTGTACTATCCCACAGCTGCTCTCCCTCAGCCTTCCACCTGTGTATAAAACACCTCCCAATCACACATCTGTGGTTGCAAAGCCCAAGAGCCAAGGGAACACAAGAAGCACACTTGCCACCACTAGGGACATGCTTGCAGGACATAAGCAAGTACTGTTCACAGAGTAAGCATGTCGACAGACAGCTGTTTGAAAAGCACTAGACAGCAGCACACAAAAAACCTTCCAAGAGGCATCTCCTATGCAATCCATACATTCTAGGGTTTTATCACTATTAAAAATTGGTTTTAGTTAATTGAAAACTAAATTCTTGTAGTGTTGCAAGAGTCGCTAGCCATATTTAATTTTCTGTATTGTCTTTAGTTTTGTGTGTGGATTTTTTTTTTTTGTTTGGTAGCTTTTGGGGTATTTTTCCTAACTATGCTGTTTCTGTGCATGTATTAAAAATACAGAATGAACTATGCTCAGCGTGGGAGGGTTGTTTTCTTCATACACCAGAAATGGCACAATTGGGCACAGAACTCGGGGCAGATTCCCATTTCCACACAGATCAATACTGCAGTTTTTCCAAGATCTGTCTCCCTTTACAAACAGTACACTTCCCATTAAACCACACAGTCCATGTCAGATGCCACAGGCACCCTACCACTATATAAAGGTACCTATAGTGTTGACAAACAACCGTATGTGACTCCATTTCAGCAAGGCCAAACCAAACCTGCAGTGTTGTAATCCTCTCCAGCTTTCCAATGCTATCATAGATACTACTGCCACAGGAAGGAAAAGAACATCCCAATACTGGACATTTTTAGTTTTAAGGTATTTCTCCTCTCACTGCTTTTGGAAAGGAGGAGTGCGGCACCACTCTCCATCAACAGATGGGGAACAGAAGCCCAGGAGCCAGAAAAACTCATGAAAACATTCCCAAGTTCCAATCTGAAAACTGACTATGCTTTCCCTGGACAACTGTATTTACTCGGCCCAACACCTACCTCTTTCTTTGGAACTCCCTCAAAAACCATTCAAACGACGTCTCCTATAGCAAAGCCCCTGTGAGTTGAGTTTGCCTCTTCCTATGCTGGCTTAAAGGGACTCTGTCCTAAAATAGTCAATGTAAGTTTTTTCAGGGGTGGGGTTTAGTTTTTAGGTTTTGTGTGGTGGGTTTTTAATTAATTTATTTCAGTTGGGTCTTCACCATGCTATATCCTATTCAGGATTACGAGCTATACTGGGGTACTAATTAAGAGGAAGCTCAACATGAGCCAACAGTGTGCCCAGGTGGCCAAGAAGGCCAATGGTATCCTGGCCTGTATCAAAAATAGCATGGTCAGCAGGACAAGGGAAGTGATCCTTCCCCTGTACTCTGCATTGGTGAGGCCACACCTGGAGTATTGTGTTCAGTTCTGGGCCCCCCAGGTCAGGAAAGAGATTGAAGTGCTGGAGCGGGTCCAGAGAAGAGCAACAAGACTGGTGAAGGGACTTGAACACAAGACCTATGGGGAGAGGCTGAGGGAGCTGGGGTTGTTCAGTCTGGAGAAGAGGAGGCTTAGAGGTGACCTCATCACTCTCTATGACTACCTGAAGGGAAGTTATAGCCAGGTGGGGTTTGGTCTCTTCTCCCAGGCAGTCAGCAATAGGACAAGGGGGCATGGCCTTAAACTCTGCCAGGGGAAATTTAGGCTGGATATTAGAAAGAAATTCTTTACAGAGAGAGTGGTCAGGCATTGGAATGGCTGCCCAGGGAGGTGGTGGACTCACCGTCCCTGGAGGTTTTTAAACTGAGATGGGACATGGCACTTAGTGCCATGATCTAGTAAATGGGCTGAAGTTGGACCAAGGGTTGGACTTGATGATCTCTGAGGTCTTTTCCAACCCAGTCGATCCTGTGATTCTATACTATAATCCTCTGCCTTGACGGGAAATCTTGAAGCGAAACCAAGCAGCTTTTCTCTGGCAACTGAGCTGTCACATTACGTACCATTCGAATGCACAAGCACAAACAGTTTGAAGTTTAGTTTCAGAAGCGCCTGGCATTCAAGGATCCCTGTATCAGGGTCAAAGTGCTGTTTGGTGAAAGGTGAAGGAAGCACTGCCTGCAGCGAGTACGAGGCTTCCCATTTTGAACTTAATGAATCCACCGAACTGCGTGGGCTTTTCAGGTGCCGTATGCCACGTTATACATCTGCATAAAATAGTTTCAGGCATCTAGGTCGCCCGTACGGGTGAACTAGAGAAAAACACAATCCCACATTCATCAAGTATCACATAGTGCACTTAAATTCCAGTCCCCACAACCCAGTCACTCAGAGAGCAGAGCGACAGCTATCACACACAGCCTTTCTCGCCCACCCCAAGGATAATCAAAGCAAATGTCTGTCTGTCTGTCCTTGCATGGTGCGGTGTCTCACCCTTCTCATGCTTTTAGCTCTGCCTGGCTGTCAAGGAGTCTGTAGCACAAAGTACAGGGGGCTCTAATCCACTCAGAACAAAACCAGCCTGAATTTCAATGACAGATCTCCCACATATTTCAGTACTGAAGGCTGAACAGAAATACATACAAACATCTTTACACCAGTGGCAATACAATACCCATCTTGTATTTTTTTTTTCCTCTTTTCCTTTAATTTCATCCAAACCCTTTTATGTAATGCAATTCAAAGCATAAGGGCTACTAAGGCCATATTAGAAATCATATCTTACAGATAGAACTTCTATTTTCTTCTCACCCAGTGTACAGAAGCAGCACTTGAAACACAGTAACAACATTTAAAAAACAGTTGCTGCAATTACTCATACACTTGGATCTCTGCAATTTTCCCCCTAAGTTCAGTGGGCAGTTAAATGCAATAATTGTAATATCTGAAGCGAACGTGTGGAACTTGCTAAATGTTTGTAAGGTAAGGATGAGCAGCAATGAAGAGATGAACGTAAAATATATTTCACCTTTTTAAAATTTCTCACCCACTACAATGAAAAAAGGTGTCCACGACTAAAAGCAGAGACTGAAAAGTTGTTGTAAAGCACCACACTTCTCATCAGCTTGCACATTGTTTGCATTAGCAGAGTACTTCCTACAACTATATCTTTTCAAATAAAATGCAGATTAAGGAGAGCTGAAAAAAAAGTATTTTGGTTTAATTTCACACATTATCTGCTCCCCAAACGGTAACATTATTATTTTAAACACACTAGAAAAACACATCTGCTTTACACACCAGGCCAAAATTGTGCCATTAAACTTAGATATGTTTATGAACTGAAGATGAGCACTGGAAAAAGGATCAAAAAACCCCACAAAGCCTCAGAGCACAATCTCCAGTTTCTCCTAGAAAGAGCAAATTAAATACTGTAGATTATTTGCCCAAGATGAAGCAGAGATCCCTTTTTTTTGCAACCTGCCAAAACAATATTCACAGAGTGAATTTAATGGAGATAGTGTTAAGAAGTTTCCTTAAAAAAAAGCAATGGTAAATATCTTTCCCTTAATGCAACCAGACTTTAATATGTAGGCATTTACTTCAAGGTTTCCAACTAACTTCTAAATGTAGGATATATACTAAACTACATGTCTATCCCCTCAAAAAAGTAGCTAAAATCCACCAGTGTAGATTTGTGTTTTCACCATAGTTTCTCTTCAGCATGTATTTTAAAAAGACAAATCAAATTTTTCAAGGAGAAATTAATACTCTTGCAATGAATATAACATACCCAAACATTTTTGGGTACGCTTTCTAACTTCTGGATACTAACTCCTGAAAGCAGTACTTTATGTCACCAGACAGAGAATTTTCATTCTATGAATTTCTGCCCAATTTCTTTCACTTAAGCTTTGCAGCTCTTTCAAAGTGACAAAAGCAAATCCCATTTGGTCATTTTCTGATGTAACGTTGTATAACTCTCTGAAAATTACTTGTTTGAAAACATCCCATAACCAGCCAACAGAATCCAGAAGCTGCCTGAAAAGAATCCAGAAGCTGCCTGAAAAGAGCCAGAAAATTAAGTATTTCGATATTTACAGACTAGATGAATTTCCATGATCATCATGACAGACTCATGAATTGGATTGTTTCCAACGTTTTAAAGGTGAAAGGCAAGGTCCCTACACCACCAAACACTATTACAACACGGCCTCAAGTTTCCCACAACTCACCTTAGATTCCACAAGTCTGAGAAAGCAGAAAACCAGGGCAACAGTCATTTCCAAAACAGACTCAACGGGTAGGAAAATTATTTCTAACACCACCGTTCCAGTGAGTTGCCATGAGTCTTCAGAATGTGTCTTCCTACTATAGTGATTTTCTTCCTTTATTAGCAAAGGCAACTGCTTTAACAGAAAGATATCAAACTGATGGAGAATGGCAGTGGTGTGTTGTTTTTTGTGGGGTTTTTTTGGTTTTGTTTGTTTCCCCCCGCCCCATGACTTGAATCCTTATCAGTCTGTGGTAAGTTTTAAAAGCAGATGGTGATGTAATCATTAGTTGATGTCAATCCACAGTCACTAACCAGTGACAGCACAGCAAAGCCGCTTCTGTTGGAAATTCCTAGCCAGGCTGCATATAGACAAATAAGGCAAGGCAAGGACTGAAGCTGGAAGTACCCATCAATGGAGAAGGAAGTCCTCAATAATCCATATCAGTCTTTAAATCCAGGCATCACAGCAGAGCTTTAAGAAGGTTTCTTGAAGAAGGAAAAATGAAGGTATTTGGGGGAACGTGACCCTTCAGATGTAAAAAGCATAAAGCGCAGCAGCACTGATTAAGCATGTAACAAAGTGATGGAAACGAGAGATGACCTCAAGCAGTGAGCTAAACACAAACCCAAGGTGCAGTCATGCCAAAATGCAAAAGCCACCTGTGTTTCGATCAAGAGCAGATCAGCTAGTTGGGAATATCACAAGGCATGAGCAAAGCACAGCTACATCAGGTCTGTACAGCATCGGGCCAAACAAACATGAGCAGGACAAGATTGGCACCCGAGAGAAAGGGGTTACACAGACACAGGAGACCCCAAGGGGAGTTGCAACTGCAAGAACTGCACACTTACCTGGACTTCCCTGAAAAAGTGCAGTGACTTGGTACTTTGTTGTGGTTTTGTCCAATTGCCTTCATCTCTGGTACCATCCCATGTAGTTGCTCACCTGGACCAGTGCAGCTCCCTCCCTCTGACTTAATTTTAGAGCTAAAAAACAGCTATAAAGACCTAAAAGCAACATGCTTTCAGTAGACAAACTTAAATCTGAAATTTGTTTTTTTAGCCCAACAAAACCCAAATTATTTGACAGATTAAAAACTGCTTGGCACTGTGGCTTTTTTTGCCAGAATATACCCGGTACCTAATGTTAGGCAGCATTGCTTTCTGCTTCATCTTCCAGAAGTAAAAATTGCCCACTAAAGCTTAGTTCAATGTTGCCACTAATCTTCAGTTCCTATTGGTTTTGACCAAACTAAAAACATTATTAGAATTCTGAACCCATTTGATCTATGAACGGAAAGCAGTGCTAATTTAGGAAAAAAGAGGTCTTGATTTACCTTTTTTGTAGCTGTGCAAGCTATGGTCCTTCTCTTAGAAAAACCTATACGCACTTCTAGGCAATAAAAGCATAAACCCTTTATGTCAGGAAGAATATCCACATGATAGTAAAAAGCTACACGTGAAAGTGTTCATAGGACTGAAGCCTATGGATTACAAGAACTCTTAGAGGGGAACAAGGTATTAAAATCATGGTTCATGAGGAAAGCATGCAGGGGCTATGCTGTACAGGCAGATCCAGCAATGAAGTTTAAAGAACTAGTAGACTTAAAGAGCTTATAAAATCAAAAATCTAGAGGTTGCTCACAAATGCACCCACCCCACAGTAACACTAGGTATTCAGACAAGTTACTATCATGCAGTATCAATAACAGAGGATTTTGTTCTCCTTTCCCACCCAGCAAAACAACTTCATTAATAAGTTAAAAAAAACAGGAGATGTTTTAACGTGAGTGTTAACATTAAAGAAATTTCTATCCAAAACACTGTAGGAAAAGTCAAACTTCATAGGTCTAACCTCAGATCTTTAAGAAACCTGAAGAAATTAGTTGACTAAAAAGTCAAGTTTAATCTGAATTTTTAGACTTCAAAAGAACGCTTTCCTGTAGCTGGAATAAGACTCATTCCAGCTGAACTTGGGATGGATTTGCTCCAGGAGCTCTCCATGTTTTTTGTTCTCTTGTCTCCCACAGAGCAGCCCACTCATGGACTTCGATTTTATTGTGACAAGGAGCCACATTCCCTATAGAACAAACACAAATCCATCACCAAGAGACACCTCATAAATCCTATTTGATTGCCTTTTTACATAGAACACTTGCATCTTCTTGATAAATCCTCCTCAAGAAAATATAAAGCATCTCACACTGTTTTAGCAATCCTTTATTGAAGATAACAAGTTGGTTATGTTCACTGTATTGTATGAAACATCACAATATCATACTGGGAAGGTACTATCAGTACAGGGTTGGACCAGAGCGGACAGTCTGAACAATAAACCATTTTGCATTCTTCATTCCCTATCTTTTAACAACCCCCAAAAAAACAGTAAAGGGACAAATACCTGTTAACATCATCATTTAGAACACTTTAACTTACAAGGCTAAAATCTAATGAATAAATAAAATATACTGTGGCAATAATCCTCTCTAGACCAAAGGAAAGAAAAAAATCAGATACACAGTGAATCAAAATGATTGGGAAAGCTGGCCTTCGGCACCGCTATGAGAGAGCGTGTGGTTTTTACAGACTCACCATGGGGATAAAGTTACAGAAAAGTACTATGAATTCCATTTCACACAAAACCAGTTGATGACTGTCATTAGCTTAAAACTACACACAAGGGCAACTACATCCTCGCTGAAACACAGTTTAAACAAATAGGAAAATGTTTACAAGGCATCCACAGCATGTAAATCATGTACAGATGGATACATTCATTGTTTCCCCTCCCCAATAGCTTTTATTTTAGATAAATACTTTACTCTTCCCCATTTTCAGCATTTACTGGACTCATTACATGCACAACTCAAAGAAGTCAGAAAAAAGTCAAGGTTATTGCAAAAATAGAATTAAACTAAGAATCTTCAAGTACCTTACATGACAGCCACTCTGTACCATGCCCATTGCTTATAAAATGAAAGGTCATTGAACCCATGAAAATATCTCTAATATTTTCTTAATTTAAAATAGATAATTTTAAGTGTATTTATAGTAATCTCAAAGTGATAATTTGAACTTTGAAAATAATGCAAACAATTAAAAATTATACCCATATTACACAAGACTTCTGTCTGTATCTTAAGCTGAAAAAAAAAAATCAAAAAACTATAGAAAACCACATATAGAACAAAAAAATAATCACAATTTACATTATAATAAAGGCAAATTTTCAGCATTTTTTAAAAAACCTGCAGCTGTGAGATGTCAAAGCAAGTCACTACTAACTAAATTCATCAGTTTGGTTTTAAAAGATTTTCTCTAGCAAGAGTTTAAGGGTGTGTTGTACACATGCGTAAAATTCTTACTGTTTTTAGATGCCTAGAATCTTCATATATTATTGCCAAATACACTTATCTTTAAGCAAGCAGTAGGCAACATATCACAATTTGGACACCGCAGGGAAACCTAACTGGTCTGGTAATACAAGTAAAACTGGAAAAAATAAAAACAAAATACACATCTGAGAGCATACTGCCCAACTGAAATTACTTCCAAGCCACAGAGCTGCAAAGCCTTCCAACTTGGTAAAGTGAAATAAGTAACGTATCAAACAATCACTTGTACTCTCTCACGCTTGTGTGTTGCACTTTTCGTTTAGCCATAGAGTATCTTCTGAGTACACCTACAATCCCATGCACCTCAGGTACATGCACCGATCTGCTGAGAGCATCCTTCCTTCCTTCTTAGGGCCAAAGTTCATTACAGATGGAATCAGACTGCCTGAGGCTGGTAAAAATACTGTAGTACAGGCAATGCTAAGAGTGGCAATATCAGAAAACACAAAAAATGAACAATGATGGAAAATTCTAATATCTTTCTGCCCATTTCACAAAATGTTGGAAATCCACCAGAATTTTTCCCTTGTATTGAAGAAAACAGATTTAAAAGTTTTTTCCCCCTTTCAGAATCAAAAGCATTTTAGTAGATTTGTAAGGCTACCACGGATCTTCTAGATCTCCAGCACCCTACAGGAAAAGAAGAGGAGACATATTACTACTCACCAACACAAATGAAAACATTTTGTTGCACCTTGGATTTAAGTGGCATAATTAAGCAGAATACTAATGTACAACAGATGACATTTTCCTTTTGGTCATATCTGCCCACTTCCACGCACAAACATTCTCTGTTCCTCAACTTCATGAGGAAATTTACTTCTATAAAACATGAACCCAGTAAAGCTATTTTAGCATAAAGACGTAAAAACAAGTACTATCTAAAATTTACTACAACATAGCTACTGATAGATACTACATCTACGGACTACAAAAAAAGAAAATTCTATAAAATACTGAGGAACTCAGCTCTTCAGGTATTCTTGGTCCACAAGAAATTCCTGCAGGCTCTTTTTCATTAAGGCAGTGAAATTTGTACCTATTTTGAACAATGATATTTTTGTGCAAGTGTTATATTATGAACTGACCTCCAACACAAGAATTCCAGATTTAACTTACTAGCAGATTAGCTACCATCACTGTAAATTCCCAGTATTACCACTGATCTACCCAAATGCACTTACATACATGTGTTGTGCATCAAAAGACAAAGAAAAGATTGAGTAGAAGGTAAAATTAAGCAGAATAGCCAGTTTATTCATTTATATGCTTGATGTTTAACTGGAAACTGAGAAATGTTGCCCAAATAGAGGACTATGATGAACGTACCAAACCCAAAAATTTCTCAAATATCTGTATCAACTAACGAATATCACGAGTTAATTTCAGAAGCTATATAAAGTTTCAAGTCATGTCAGAATGACAGAATTTCAAAAGTAGTTCACTACTTGCTTAAAAGAGTCAATATGCATACAGATATTATTCCACAGCATATTCTTTATTTTCACTTAAACACAAATTTTTAGAACTTGACACTAGGTACTACGTCTAAGTACATTTTCATTTCTGGATACGTTATGCTACAACCTGGAAAGTAATAATACAGTCTTCTGGAAAATAGATATTTATGATGAACAGCAGATACAATCTAAATTGGAACCAAATCAAACACATTTCACGAAGAATAAGTGACAACCTGAAACGTAGTGACTTCTGTAATTTAGTTATAATATAAACTATACACAATTCAAATACAAACATGCAGTATTTGATGCTGAAGTAAATAGACTGAAGAATTTCTATAATTCAATTAATTTGCATAAAATATACAATTATGAATAACTTTACAATGAGCAAACATACCATCAAAATTATTATTTAAGAATGTACTCAAAAGAAAAAGTTTTAGAACTTATTTTTGCATTAGCATGTTAGATTTCTATTGTTGGTTTCACAGGATTAAAAAAAATAAATCAAAACCCTTAAATAGGAAGTAACTGCTTGCTACATAAAATAAGATGCAATTACTGTAATATACCACAGTAGTTGAACTTCTAAGGAAAAAAGAGCTTTGTACAAACAATCTGTACAAATAACTAAAGTAGAAACAAACAGACTACTAGGATAGATGTGACAAACGTTGAGATATAAACAAAGGAAAATATGCCAAGTGAAGCAAAGCGTTAAATCCGCTATGTAAAACATTACGTCTGTTTATCACTCATCCCTGAATCTTCGTTTGAGCTCTGGATTTCAGCAAGGTGATGCCCAGATTCTGTGGGAGTGTCTGGCACGGGGTCACTGGGTCCAGCACGAGTATCTGAGGTAGATGCTGCGGCTGATTCAGCAGTGGACTCTTCTCCCTGCATCTTAGCTAGCCTGTAACTACTCAGCATCTCTTCCAGGAGGTGGCGGTAGTTCCCCCTATGATTAATTCTCATTTGCCTGAGCGCTTCCACCAATTTTCCCTGCGATCCACTGTCCTCGGCTTCGCCAGGGTCCTTTTTTTAAGATTCAAGACCCCAAAAGAAATCAGTAGTTAAACTAGGATATTGTCTAATGACAGTTAAAAAAAACAAAACAAAAACAAAAACACAAGCGAACAAAACAAAAAACCAAAACCAAACAATTTTTCTGACTGAGAAAACATTAGCTTTGCTCTATTTGAATCTAAACCACCTTATTAGCAAGGTACATCTTAGAACAATATCATCCATGTTTCTCTACTCGAAACAACGTAATAATTTAAGAAATGGTAACTATTACAACAGCATGTTTAAGCTTTTCAGTATTTTGAGCCAGACAGTATCAACATAGTACATCTTCATAATTAACTCCATCTTGTTTTAGTGTGTTTTGATAAATAGAGCTGATATTTCCCACAACTGTGGTCAGTTGTCAGTGAAAAAACAAGAAAATTTAAGCTTCTTTAGCCATCAGGTCACTATTTTTAACTGTGAATTTCTGCACATCCAATAGCAACAGTCCTGTGAAAAACTTCAAGAGAATAACTAACTCCAGTGCTAGTAGTTTGGTTGAAGCATTGCATCAAAATAAATACCCAAAGTGTTTCAGAAAATAATTCCTCTACATTAAAGACTGATTTTTGCACGTATGATGCTGCCATGAAAGAAATGCACAGCTACCTATCAGCACCAGGAGTGGTGGTGTTCGAACAACATCAGACACTATTTTCAGCACATGTGCATATTCGCTGGAAAAATTAACACATAGAACAGTTATTAAAAGTAAAATCTAAAAACCTACAGCACAAAACCTGAATAATAAGCACTGATTTAGGAATGGAGGTCTCCTTTGGAAAACAACTTTTTGGCTACAAGCCTTCAGTTGAAAAAAATTAGGGTTTTTTTTGCAATTGACTTACACATCTATCACAGTGCTGAGACTGATTCTAGATATTTTAAGTGTTAAAGCATTACTGTTGCTTTAAGGGAACAGTACATTTTAAATCATTAATATCTACCAAGTTAGCAAGCTAGACAAATGGAACTGTATCTCTGGAAGCTGGCAGATTTTGCAATACATTAGAGGCAAAATCCAGACAGCCTTTTTCTCATTTCATTGTAATCTAGTCCAAAAGCTTCATAAACTACAAGTATTGCAGTCACTCATTTACAAGCCTAATAGAAGCATTAAGACAGTATCTTGGATTCGGTAGGATTTCAGATGCTGTAATGTTCCTGGAATAGAAGTCCCAAGACTGATCAGCACAGGCAAGTTAAAAAGGAGATAATTTTACCACAAAAATGCACATTACTGCATATAATGCCAACCGTCTAAGTCTATTTCGTTGCATAAACAGATAAACAGTTCCACTGTGGTTCACTGGTCTTAAGTTTGGGATGTTTTGACACCCATGTACTAGCATTTTCATATTCAAATAGCTCTTCAAGAGCTCAGTGAGGAGAAGCAAGTTAAAGGAGGTAGTTTTAACGTACGAAGCGAGACTCACGAGCACCAAGTCCGCGAAAACGCCGGCCATCAAGACGCGGTTTTGGATGTATCTTACTTCTTAGGTTTTGACCAAAAAATACTATTTAGGTATTTATCTAGCTAATATTAAACAAGGCAGCATAACTGAAGAATTCCAGTCTTTCAAAGTTTAGAGAACATCTGAATTCCTTAGTTCCTCCAGCCTATCAGTTTTGCTCTAAGGTTGATGTTAGCAAACACACACCCTGAATCTCCATATTTCACAATATTCAGATCTTTAAAAATTCTTTTAGCAGATTGAAGTGAATACTTTTGCTCCCATGCAACACTGAAGAGTAAAAACAACAAGCAACATAATAGCAGCTCTGAGACTCCTGAACAATTCAAAGGCTAGTAGGAGTTGAAGGAACAGTGTTGTTAGTGTTTGATATTCCAACTCGCACCTTGCTTTGCACTCTCATTGATGGGGGGCTATTTCGTGCTTCCCTTATCTCCCTCAGTGCTGGCAGACAAGAAACCCAACAAACAGTAGGACAGAAACTGCCTCTATATGTTGTATATAGGCTATAATGCAGATTTCTCTCTAATGATGGGTGGCTAGATCAGGTCCCTGAAAGCTATGATTACTGTGTTAAGTTAGCAGTTGTCTTTCTTCTTGTTCTAATTCAACTTAGTGCTACTAACCATAAAAACAAGAACAAATTTTTGCTAGCTATATTTAACATGGCATTCACACTTTTTACACAAGTTCTGTTCTGTTAAATTAGGTATATAAAAAAGGCTACTACACAGTAGGTACAGGATTTACAGTGTTTAAGGGTGTAGGAATTCAGTCCATTTACATTTTTAAAATTATCTATAGCAGCCCTTAATGACATATGATTTGATTTATCAAATTGTCAGAGTATAGTATTAGTAAGAGAGGAAGATGATTGGTTTCCAACAAGATACTCATACACAGTTTTGAACAAATGCCACTGAAACTATTAACACAGCCCCTGCAATTTTAACACTGTTCCTTGTGTTTACAGATACCTATACACCTGAGTCACCTAACTGGATAGTAGCCTCCTAGTCTTAAGAACACATTAAAAAAAATGGTTGAAGCAGTAGAGCGATTAGACAAAGAGTAATACTTCAACACGTTAACTGGAACACCGACTTGGTGGTATCATAACATTACAGTGGTAACAATTACTTAAAAATAATTTATTTTAAATTCTCTTTAAAAATCTGAACGTACCAAGTCCCAATACATAACACATTTCTTTGATTTCACTTGCACTTGTAAAGGCACAAGCCAACACATTTCTGGCAAAAGTCCCTAGGCTGAAACACTGGCGACATTGCTCTTTGAGAACCCATTGCAGGGCTCTCTCCAGCCCTGGATTTACTAAGTACTTGTACTCTGCTGAGATGTCTAAAAGAAAACCAAAGAATAACCAAAATCTATGACTGTTATAGCCTGAAGCTACACTAGTGATCTCTGAATAATGCTGTAGTAAGGATTCTTTCACTCAGTCTCTCACCCTGCACGTCTCTTTATTTAGAATACATTAAGGATCCTCAGAAAATACAAGTGAAGAATTGGACGAAATTAGTCTACAATCACTAGTTTGGATAACAAAAAAATTCTAAGCACAATACGAACTGAAATGTTTGCAGTGCTGAGTAAAAACGAAGCTAATCTAGAAAAAGATATCACCTTGGTTTTGATTTATATACTTTCTAAGAACTTATTTACAAAGCTATTCTGATGCAGTTCACAGTAACTCAGGGTAACTAGTTTAAATTTTTCAATGCTAAAAAGTTCTCTTTAGAAGGAAGTCATATTCTTAATTGCAAAAGTTTATCTGGTTGGTTTGGGTGGTTGTTTTTTGGGGGGGGGGTCCTTTTGCAGTTTTTATGTTTTTATTATTATTTATTTTTAGTTTTTACTCATGTGCATTAATATTTTGGCAATTAATTAGACTATTTTGTTAAGGTTTAAAAAAAAAATTGGTTTAGCCTTATATAAAATCATCAGATGTAGATGGCTGTCACAGGCAGACTTTCCAGTAAGTATAGCAGTATTCTGCTCTGCGCTCTACATAGACACATGTACACTGTTAACTACAGACAGGGAAAGATTCTCCAGTGCAAGTCAGCACACCTTCATGCTCTGCAGACTCAGCATCTGTGTACGAAGAATTAGGAGATACAGACAGAGACCCGCTCTTCCTTCATATTAGTTTAAACAGGGGCATTATTAGTTATATTTCAGTCTCACTCAGAAATGTCATCATCAGGATGTACCGTATGTTTCCTTCCTACCTTTGCTTCCTGTTTAAATGCAAGATGTGTAGCAACATTGTCAGAGCATGTAGACATTGTGAAGCATATGATGTTGAGTAACAGGACAGCTTCCTTCCCTTTTACCCTCTCCATGCACTAGAGTACTGAGTTCAAAGGACTAGGATCACCACATATATACCTGGAGTTTATAAGTAAGACTAGCAAAGGAAGTCATGTTTTCATCACCTCAGGGATGAGGCCCACTAAATTCATCCACTTCAAGGACATCAAGATAACAATTCCTACTTGGGGGAAGTGCAAACAGGAATTGCATCCTTCACCCAGTGGCACACCCTCCTCTCAAACTGCTCTGGGTCAGAATCACTTAGGATAAAAAGAAGAAAAGGTACTGACTGGCAAGTAATCACTTACCCCAAGATCAAACTAAAATGTAATCATGTGTATTTAAAGCATCATCCAAACCATTACTGAGATTTGCACTAAATACCAACAGAAGGTAAACTTCACAAAGTAGTCTGGAGTGTACTGCTCACACTTCATATTAAAGAAGCCAAATTAAAAGGACTCAAGACAACTATCCAGGGATTCTAATAGCAATAAAGGTCAAAGCTATTAATGGTAATACGTGTTAAAGTTCTATTCTTTTATGATTCACTTGCATATTTGGTTGAGTTACCTCATTTTATTAAATCATAGTGGATGATGTTCAAAAATTTCCCAGAAGGAGCCAATACACAAAAGGATACTATACTGTATGTAGGACTTCCAGCAAGCTTGCATGGCTATTGAAAAGTACATCTGGAGAAGGTACATCATAAATGCAACTATGGCATGTGATATTTCTAGAAAGTTGCCATTAGACAAACTTTTTTTTCTTAAAAACCAGCCAACTTATAAAACTGATGCCATAATCTTCAAATAAGCCACTTTCACCAAAAATTTTAACCTCAAAGCAGAAACAAAAGTAAGGCTAAATATGAAAAGCAGTAGCAGGCTGACAGAAGTGCAGAGTTACCTGAAGGACTAAAGAAGCTGAAAAGAGGAAATTTTTTTCTAGCTTAATTTAGGGTACTGCTGCACATTTATTGAAAGTAAAATGAAAAATGGATACTTTATCACTTCCAAACTAAAAAAAAAGGAACAAATCCACAAATATAAAAAAGTTTAAAGATTTCTTCTCTATTTGTACTCTAACAGAATAGTGTCTGTTTCCATCTACACAAGCTTCCTACCTTAAGAGAATAAAGCAAATATAGGCAGCCAAGAGGAGAAGACAGTGGGAAAACCACAATAATAATTGTGGTGAGACTGCATATTCACAGTCTCAAGGCATACAACTGATCATTTCAAAGTATTTAAAAGAAAAGTTGAGATCACCCCAACACCATTCATTGTAATGACTACCTGAGGAGCATGTAGCCATCTCAGAAGAGAAAACATATGACAAAATATTTACTAGAAAATCAATGTTACCTTCACAGATCAGTTCACATAAACTGACAACATTTGTACAAACCAGTGATTTTTTTATCAATTCTTCAGTTTTCCAGAGATTTTTTTTTAAAAAAATTTAACCACAACTGATATAACAGCAGTTATTACTCTTTATAATAAGGACCACCAAATAATCAGGTCATTTTAGAAATTGGAACTGAAGTAACTAAAATCACCTCAAGCTCTCCTTAGTACACGAGGATATTAAAAGATAGTGTAAGCTTGAAAAGAGTAGTCAATATTACTCTCGTTATCTTTTATGTTCAGTGTCCCAAGGTCTTCTAAACTTACAGAAGACAACAGGCAGTGTGTTTGCCCACTCTTCTACTAGATTTCTGGACAGCATACGTAATACTTAGTTAAGTAATGAATAAGTCAACCATAATTTTTGACAATACTAGACTATAATTAAGAAAAACCCTCTGCATTTTTGCCTGTCCCAGTTTTGGCTAGAACAGAGTTAATTTTCTTCCTAGTAGCTGGCACAGTGCTATGGTTTGGGTTTAGTATGAGAAGAATGTTGATAAGACACTGATGTTTTAGTTTTTGTTAAGCAATCAAGCACTTTTCAGCTTCTCATGCCATCTCAGATGCACAAGAAGCTGCAAAGGAGCACAGCCAGAACAGGTCACCCAAACTGGCCAAAGGAATATTCTGTACCGTATGATGTCCCACTCAATGTATTTTGGGGGAAGCTGGCCAGGGGACCTACTACTTGGGAACTGGCTGGGGATTGGCTGATAGCAAGCAATTCCACTATGCATCACTTGGTTTATATCTCCTTTTACATTGTTATTATCATTATTATTTTCCCTTTCAGCCCTATTAAACTGCTTTTACCTCAACCCACGAGGTTTACCTTTCTTCTGATTCTGTCCCCCATTCCACTGCGGGGGCGGGGGCATGGGGGGAATGAACAAACAGCTGTGTGTGGTGTTTAGCTGCTTGCCAGGTTAAACCACAACATTGCCTCACAGGTTTGACTGCAAAAGCAGCCATCAATTGAAAAGTCTTTCAGAATTGGCTGTCAGTTTAATGTCTTTTTGAAGATGAAGTTCTATATCAGTTCCATCCAAAACAAGGTCAAAATGAACTGTATGCTACAATATATATTTTGTGTTTATAATCCTTTATTGGCAGGGATACACATTTTTGCTTAATGTATGACACTAATTTTGTCACTGTCGTTAGCAGAGAGGTGTAGCAATCAAAATGGGAACTTACCGCCTCATTTTCTCTGTGTGGATTCAGCCTACTATACACAGCTTCAATAATATTACGCCTAAAAAGAGAAGTGTTAAAAGAATTAAGCACCATGGATTTCAAAACACTGAGAGTTTAAAAGTTTAAGCACAGTAATAATTTCAAAGTGTTTAAGGTGTTTTTCTTTTAACCTGCCTCTTAAAATCATGAAGCCCAATCTCAGCGTCTTTACTCACTTTCAATATAATGTTTGGGGATTTAGCAGTAAGTCAGGATTTGTAAAGACTAAGCAAGGCAAAGCATTTTCTTACCTTACCCTCCCCACAGTCGACTCCCTTTACATCTTCAGAAGTTCCAGCTTCATAGTCAGATTTTGCCAAGAGTAACATTTAAATCTATATTTTGTTTATTACAACAAAATTCTTCAAGTTGCTGGTTTTCTCGTCTTATTTCTGGATGTAGAACTTTAAGACAGTTTGGTTCTTTTCCCCATTTTTATTACATATACACAGATTACTACTTGCCTATGAACTTTTGAAGTGTGGTGCCCAGAGTATGCAACCCCTGAAATGTGTTGTCCAATGTCTATTCACACTGTAGAAATTAAAACCCAAATGCCACTAGCTAGACATTTTTCTGGCAATGCCATAAGGCCACGCCATCATAGGCAGGCAAAACAAGCACAAAAAGCTACTCAACAAATAAAACCCAAAGTATAAACAGACTTCAGAGAGGAAAAAGGTTATATCTTCAAATCATAGTAAGAACTGAGAAACATTCAGACAAGTATGATAAATATGATCAAAATTATTGACACCTTCAACAAAAAAACTGCTACATAAACTAAGACTCTCAAGTCTGGAAGTGGCCAAGATCTACCAAAATGATGTCTTACAGAATGTGGATAAGCATTGACTGTTGACTTTTCCAAATACAGAGCACAAGGGCATCAAACGAATACATCAGTGAATGTCTCAAAAATACACAGTGATGACTCTTGGTGCAACAGAATTTTCTGGCCCAGAATACTGAGGATGCTAAAAGTTTGATGAGGTTCCTTCTGAAAATATCTAACTTGATGGAAGATAAATTCTAAGTCACTAAGTACATAAAGAACAGCAAGCACCTCAACTGTAAGAAGCTGAAAACCAAAATAATAACGACAGAGGAAGTATTTTACATATTTTCCTCATTTTATGTTCTTCCCTAAGCACCTACTTCCAGCTCTCCTGTGGACAGGACACAGAGCTAGAATGACCCCTGATCTGATCTAGTATGACAAGGTTCTTATGTTCACACCAGGGGAAAAAAAGCACATTCAAAACAGAAGAGTTTGGTTTTTTTAGAGGAATGTTGCAAGTGTGTCAACTTCTGAGACAAAACAATAAATCGGGCAATCTCAGTACCTAGTGTCCAGCACCACAATACATTTTTTTCCAGTCATGATCCAGCATTTAAAACAGTACCTACTAAAATACTCAGAACTCTGGGAGATGGTTTGCAGGTCAGTGTATGCAAGTGACAGTGCATCAAATCTCAGGATGATCACTAACCTAAAACACTGAAAAGATGCTGTCTTATCACATGTTCAAAGGCAATACCTGTTGATGATGAAATCAGAATTTACCAAGACAAGCAGAAGGTAGGCACAATGGATATACATGACAACTTGA
Source organism: Patagioenas fasciata (assembly GCF_037038585.1). Classification (NCBI taxonomy): domain Eukaryota; kingdom Metazoa; phylum Chordata; class Aves; order Columbiformes; family Columbidae; genus Patagioenas; species Patagioenas fasciata. The sequence continues at coordinate 33,081,352 of NC_092522.1, read as the reverse complement.
AGCCTCAAGACAATGTGGTATATGTAATTTGTCCTTGTTCACACACAAAGGTTCTGGGCTGTGTCTCAATTAGTTCCAGAAAAGAAGTTCAGAATTAAACTGATAGTGGCATTTCCAAAAATTATGGTATGAAAAGCCTACCAAATAACACAACTGCTCCAAAGGCAAATCAAGTTAGAGTCAAAGCTTTAAGAATTCTGCAAAGGTTGCATGGCTGAGTTATCGCGTGGGATCCATCAGCACTGAAAGAAGATTTTCCTAGAGAAAAGTAACTGAATCTTTATGCTGATGATACAGGAGTGGAGCTACTTCAGAGGTTCCTGAGGTTTGCAAACATAGTCCAGTCAAGGTAACATCACACTGCATTTCTCCAGTTTATACATACTAAAAACTATGAGCAACTATAACTGCTGCTAAAATCGCAGATGTCAGCCACCAAGGAGCTCTTTCTGCAACCTGTTTGAGCCAGGTCTTGGAGTTCAAACAGAGGACAGAGTGTGCATTCTTCATGTCCTGGTAACTTCACAGGATTAAGGATCCCAAGACCAAGAACACTCTTGTTATGAAAAAAAAATTAAGTCATGCAGTATGTGGGTTGGGGTTGTGTAGTCACACTTTTCCAAAACTTCCATTCAGGAGGTCAGTCCTACAAGTAAACTAAATATGTGACTGCCTGACTTTGTATAAGTTTGAAGGACAAGAAAATGTCACTAAATGCTGTGTGATATCCTCTTAAAAGAAGCTGCAGGTAAAACTCCTGAAGTCAGTTTTCTGCAACACAGAACTTTAAAAGGTAAAATGGAGAGAAAGGGATCAAAAGACATATTCTGAACCTAAGCCTATTAAAAAGTAACACAGGTCACAACAAATGAAAAAGAAAAAAAATTATACGCAAAGGTTCCAGAACAATGATGCAGTGCACTACACAGTAATTAACAAGCAAAACAATGAAACACACCAACTCATTCAGCAGTTGGGAGGCACTAAGAAGAGGCACACCACAACTCTGAATGCCAGGAGTGTACAAAAGTGGAGAAAAAGGCCAGGAATGTACAGGTAATTTCAAGGCTAGGAAAAAAAAAAAAGGTAAACAGTGCCCATTAATAAGCACACACAATGAAAATGGACGTATAAACAAATGCTCAGAAGGCAGACTTCATATTTTGAAAAAATACAATAAGGCAACATGACATATGCCAGGGAGCAGCAATGGGTCCCACTGTTTGGGGAATTCTAGATTAACAATTGTCTACACTATCCTAAATTCTGTTAATTAAAATCCTTAAATTATAGGTTGTTAGACCGTCACCATTAGTCTCCCCAGAAAACCAACGTAATTTCTGAATGTTTATGAATGTTTATTCCAACCAAGTTTTAAAATGCATATCCCAGTTCAATATTCTTGCTTATCTAACATTCAGTTTAAGATTAAACAAAGAAAAACAATTTTCTTATGAGAATGTTTGCTGAGTAAACACGCATGGACCCAAACTTATAATGGACACTAGGTGGTGGAAGGAACATGACAACAGGAAAGTTGAGCTGGTATTTTGATACTCTGGCTGGTTACATTATTGATAGTTCTTAGCAAATATAAAGCAGCAAAAAGCCAAGAACAAGTATTTTTTATTTCTTAAAACAGCCACATGGAAATAGGAAACTAGTATGTTATGTACCAGAATGTGATCAATCTATTTCCTTTTACCATTCCAGAAGGTGAACAGTAACACAGATGTTTATGTAGTGCAAAAGTAAACTAGCTTATAATATAAACCCCAACTTTATTTAAGTATAGCCATAACAATAAGAAATTTTTAAAACATTTAAAGATAAGTATTTGTTTCAGTGAACTAAACAGTTCAAGAAATTCCAGTACTGTACTCACTTGCCAGCTAAGCCACCTCCTGGTGGTAAATTAGGGATATTCTCCGCAGTTAAAATACGAATAACATGAGCGAGATCAGGCATTCCTTCTTCACCCGATTTTTCCATAATTTCTAATTTAAAAACAGAAGAAATCCTTAGATTACTGAATTAATACCACCCATTCCTTAAGACATGAAAACATAAGATACTACCACTTTTTAAAAGAGACATTATGAAAGAGTTACATGTAAACAGGAAAACATTCTTTACATTTTAGGTGAACAGTCTTTGCATGGTAGAAGAGGGCTGCTGAAATCCATAGCCTGCCTTTCCAGTGTGCTTCTAGCAATTGTCTCTCAGAGAAACTCAGATGTAGACTGTGAACTGGATGAAATATCCTGGAGAGAGCAGCCTGTTGCCCTCCAGACAGATGACAGTCTGTTTCAGTTACCTTCCCATTTTGTTTGAAAACAGTCAGAAGTTACAAAACATATATAACGCCAGTGCTTCCCAGGAATTCAGTTATTCTTCACTGTGAGTAAAGCCTTGCATTCTCAAAGTCCTGAATCTCCAGTGCATAAACACTAAGACCATCATGCAATAAAGAGACATACATAATGGCCCATTATCACTATAGTGGCCAAAACACAATATAGAACTGGCAACAAATAGTTAATAATACAGTATTCCATTTTCAAAGCAGAAGTATCACAAAACAAGTCCAGTGCTATTAAGTTCTTCCGCCTTGGAAAAGAACTGCCTAAGCTGAAGTCAATCTTCATAAATTCTTATTCATCAAAGCTGCTCTAAGGCAAGTGCAGCAGGTGCACATACATTCATTCAGGTATAACAGTACCAGTTTCCAGTCGTCAGCCTCTAGTCATTCAACTACTATCAAGACAGAAGAAGATTCACTAAGTTATTTACAAATTGTAGCTGTATGCATGTGTCACATTTTTAAGAAATAATCTTTTTTTCCTGAAAAATTAGCTAAATTAAGGAATGGCATGCCATTTCCTGTAGACATTGTTCTGTTAATAGATGAAAGCTCTTTGTCTGAGCTACAAAATGGAATAATTAAGAAGAACGAATCCTCTCAAAATATCATACTAAAAACACTTCAGTCAGTCTGTATCTCAGCTACTATCCAAAGACAAACAAATCACTTCAATATCTCACAATCAATTGATTGTATTCTGAATGCCTAATTTGGAGCCTGCAATTAAAGCCAGAAGCAGCTACAATTTGAGTTTCTGAAGGCAGTAGAAAAGCACCTATCTATTTTAAACACTGCATCCCAAGTTTCCTGGTATTTAACCCTCTATTGAGTCTTCTCAGGACTACTGAAAACCACCAAGTGCTTGCGAGGCACTTGCTCCCTCTATATCAGGGACAGCTGTAGGAAAGCCCTCCAAAAGCAATTCTATTTTTACAGGATTTTTACTATCCTGTAGCAAATAAGGCACCATGCTTCTAAGCTCCCATTTTAAATGAGCACAATACAATCTCTGCAATGAATAAGCTAGGAATACTATCACTAGAATTCATTGAACATTCTTCCATGAAACTTCATATGTATTATCATCCATCCATCAAGAACAAATCATTGCTAGCAAAGGGAATGACAGCTCAATATGTATGCTTGAATCTTAGGATTTTGATCACTTCTTCCACACACATTGTCACGCAAATCAGCCACAAGTCCTCTTGCACATTGTGTCCTTTCATGCAGTTCTACCTAGCTAGAGGCAGATTGTACAACTATCATTTTGCTGAGCCACATCTGATAGGAAAGGTGTCTTATGCATATGCTGCTTTTAGTACCAAGAGCATATCTGGTTCTGTTTATACTAAAGGTAGACAGCAAGAATAAGTAAAGCTACAAAAGTAAGCAATTACTAAATATTACTGTAAGCAAAAGATTTTTATATCTTCTTAAAAGGGAATTAAAGCAATCACAACTAATGACTGTTGCCACTTCTTGGTACTGGAAACTTTGACTTTATACTATATAAACACTTCTCAGGGAACACTGAACTGAGCCACAAGCACCTTCTCTCCATATCTAGAAGGTGCTAAATCAGGGATGGTAGGACTAACCATCTCCTTTCACTTTTCCTGATATCAGGGTGAATAATCTCATCCAGAACATGTCCCCTCTCCTAAAAAATAATAAAAAAAAACGCTTTCTAACAGCAAATCCGAGAATAAAGCAAATGACCAAGCATGACCTTTTTTCATTACACATCAGTTAGCAGATGCACACTGTGGATTTGTTTGACAAAGGCCACTAGAGAAAGAAACCAAATGTTTTCAGAAACAGATTTACAGGCATTTACGAGGTTTTCACCTTCATCTCTATGATATTAAGAATAACTCCACAATTAAATATTTTTCCTTGAATGTGTATAACATGATAGCAGAAACTTCTACATCTGTATTGCTAATATAATTTACTTAAAAGAATAACTTCCTGATATTATCATATATGTAAATCCATGAAAGTCCACTATGAAGTCTACTATTTTACTGCTTTACTCCTAGAATACTTTTCTCTTAAAAGCTTAACATTCAACTCAGATATAAGCATTTTGAAAATTCATACAAAATTTTATTTCAATTTTGTATAATGCAAGGCCCCAACCAGACAGCATTACAAGTTCTCTATGTTCCAGCACTGCCTTTGATTTCCAGCTATAAGATTATGGCAATTCAGTTTTATATACAGTAAATACTCCATATATGTAAAATGCACCATCTAACCATCTAACTGTATTGAGAATCTACTTTTAAGACTATTTAATATGTGCCCCTGTTTATGACTTCGGGAGTTAGCATGGGTTGGTTTGGTTATTGTTGGTTCACCACACGCACACCTCTGGTACACTCTTAAACTGAAACGTATCAGAGAAATGAATTTACTTCCATGCCCAGCTCTCTCTTGCTGTAACCCAGCTTATTCTCTCTAAAAAAAACCCCAACCAAACAAAAAAAAAAAAAAAAAAAAAAAAAAAAAAAAAAAAAACCACACACACAAAAAAAGGAAAAAAAAAAAGAACAGAGAAAGAGAACAGCAAGTAGCATTTGAAAGTGGCAGTAAGAAAGGACTGATCTAGAGTAATTTAACTACTGCCTAACACATCTGCATTACTTTGGAAATGAACCAATTAAGTGACTCAAGCACAGCTGTGCTCACCATCCTAAATGACTCAATCCCAAGCCATTCACTACAACCTTGTAAGTATTTCAGAACGCTCTTGAATTGGCAGCTTTGGAATGCAGTTAAACACATTCTGTCAACCTCAAGACCCAAACTAGCAAAAGAGTTTTGGGATACAGTTCTTCCACTAGAGATCTCTGTAAACTATCACTTGCTGAGTTTTTTAACAACTGTTTAAAAAAGCCCTCTGTTTTGGTATTCAAACAATAACTCTGTTTTAATAACTCTGGAAAGATATTATAGAACTACTAACTCAACTCATGGTACAAATACACAGGATCTCAGCATTCTACTTTGGAATGTATAATGACAGTCTAGAAATATTACGTGTGGGAGATCGAATTCGCTTGAATTCATATTGTATTGTGTGGAGCCCATGAGGTTTCGCCCTCGCAATTACGCATCTAAGTATCAAATTGCTTTTCAATACAGATTTTTTGGCATTATTTTTAGTTTTTAAAACAAACAAAAGCATGCAAACAACACCCTTCTCTCCATGCCAAAGCTTAAAATGCACAAGCATAGCAGTGAAAAAAACCTGTTGTCTAAAATGTTTGATGGGTTAGTCTACTCAGCTTTAAATTTCAGGTCCACAAGAGAACAGGAAAAAAAATCCTTTATTGAACAGTGTACATTCATTGAAAACAAATACCATCGATCAAACTCAAATTGCTTCAGGAAGCCCAAAAGGATTTTTCACTAAGTGCCAAAGTTGCCCTGATTTAAATTGGTCACTGAAAGATGAGAGTACCTAAGAGAACTCATAGCTGGTATTTTTAATGACATCTATGTCTTTGCAGATCAGTAGTTCCAAGACAAGCTGTTTTTTTTCAGAATGTTTTTAATAGCCAATAAAACTATTGGCTAAGAACCAACTACACGCAACTTGTGAGCTGTTAATTCTTTAACAGAGAAAGAAACATTGTTGCACACAATACTTGAACTAAGTCCATTATTTGTCTTTCAAAAGGAACAGTCATCATCTAGTCTGTTATTTTAAACATTAGTAAACCTACTACAGATTCTTACCATGTACAATTACTTGCTGTAACTGAACACAGACACTTGCCAAGTCAAGAGCCTCGGAACACAAAAATTACAAGTAAATTGTAATAGGCTTCCTCGAAGACTATCCTAAAGTGTAAACTGTATTTAGAATACATCTAAAGAAATACAACTTGTGTCCTTTGAAAATAACTGGAAGAGATGATAAAATCTGTATCATCAACATCACAACTCATCTACCGGGCTTTATGTTTCTAGAATTAAAGGCAGTTTAACTTTTCAGGCACAGCTCTTATGCACCATTTTCCAGACCAGACTTGGTCTAAAGATGAACACAAAACTGTGGCAGTTCTCTTATCCTGATGAAAGTTGTTTCCACCATCCAAGCCTTTTCTTTACTACTGCAAGACTTAAGATCACGCTTTTTTGTGTTGTTTTTTTGTTTTGTGTGTTTTTTTTTTCCTAACGCAAAGTATTTCTGCTCCCTACTTAACCTTTTAAACAGAGCACTTTTTAAAAAGAATTCGACATATTTCTATCCAATTCTCTCGACACTGCTTAGTGGTTTGAAAAAATTTGTTCATGTTTCTCTATAATTTCTGAACTAATAACACCAAAGGCACACAGGTAAGGTAAAAATCTGCAGTCCAACAACTTTTCTTTTTAAGGATACTGTCAAAATGACAGTTTCACAGAATTTGTTATGAACACAGAAATTTGTTAGAAGATAGGTAAATATTTTAAGTTCTTCTGAAGTCTGTTTCCTTTATTTTTTCCACTTCTAGACAGAATTTACTCAAGTATGCTAACTTTCATTCCTTGCTAAATACTTGACATTAAAAGGCCTTGCACCCCATCCAATTAGCAGAACACAGAATGAGACAGGGAAGTCATGCAGAAAATAAAAATACATTAAAAGAAATCAAGAAGAGCTGAACCAACAGAAGTCTAGGCTTTGAAGCAACTCACTTCTCTGGCATACTTAACAACCTTTGTGTTACATTCGGAATGGCTCTGCATCAGTTCCGACTACAAACTCTCCACTTGTTTTGGTCCGTGTAGTATTTGTTAAACACGACAAAGTAGCTAAAATACATTTCTGCTAAGAAGTTAATTTGATACCTTAGAGTAGTAACTCAGTTATGCGACAACATTGCACTGTTACTAGCAACTAGTGCTTCCTACGTCATTCTCAGTTAATCCAGTCACTCTGATCAGAAGTGATTTGGCAGCTTTTCTATTAATCTTCTTAACCCTCACTTATGAAAGCAATAAAATCCACTGTGGTTTCATCAATTTTTTCCATATTTGCTAACTGAGAGAGGAGGCACCATAAGCTGGGAATACTGACAGGTGAGCACTGAGTGCACACCTGACTGCTGGCAGAGAAGGTAACTCCTGGCTCTCTCCCAGAGGCTATTAACAGCCTCAGACATACGAAGATAATAGGTATTTATCTTAACTAGTGTCATCTAGGAAGCCTGGGATGGAAGCCAAGTTCTGAGAACCCTGCCTGGAGCTCACATTTGAAGTGACCATTAGCTCTCTGATCTCAACAGAAACTACAAAAATACAAGCTGTTTCAACTCAGACCACATTTAAACAAGAGGGAAAGACACCACACACAACACCAGTACATTCAGAGATAACTTGTATTGTGGCCTGAAGGCATTCTTACGTGTATCTAAAAATTAAGCTTGGTTACATCAACTATCTTCCATTACTGAGACACTGACGCAAACACAAAAAACACTTAAGTTTATCTCATTTGTCTAAGAGTGCAATTAAAAAAGGTATCTACATAAAGAACGATTTTCACAGTTGTTTCACACCAAGGAAAAAATGGTAAAATACACAGCATCATTCGTCACATTAGAATAAGTTTGAGAATTTTTGATACTAAAATGGTCAAACTAACAGGTGTCTACAGCAAGTTACAGTGGCAGCATGTACATTTCCATGTCTCTGTTGCATTTTACACTGAATCATTGTTAAGAAAAGTTGTGAATGGTTAGCTGTGGAATTTTTGCGGTTGCACACTCTCAGAAGGCTCCTGATCTCAGATCTACAGATTACTTCTCAGTTATACCTAATGGTACTTACTTGGATATGAACTACTTTCTAGTAGAAGTATATCCAATCAGTTCTTTCAGTACCCATTACAGCATGTTAAAAAGCCAGTGGGTGTCTCAGATATTAAAATAAACCAAAACCAACAAGAAAAACAGAAGCAGCATGTATCTCCTACGTGATAGTGCTTGAGTGCCGCATTAGTAATTCTCATCATGCTCAGGCACCTGGAAAGTTTCCGGATCTATGTTAAGAAAATTTGGTCAGTGACACCTCTTTCATAAAAAACGCTCAAGCTCAGGCAGTCAGTGGTCAGGGCTGTGATTTATGTCACTGAGACCTTGTTAGAGTCTGAAGATGGCGGCTTCATGTAGATTCTGACCTGCAAAGTCCCAAGCATCTTGTCACCCAGATTTAAATTACTTTCACAGAACTCTGCTGAACAGTCCTTTAGACTGCCAATATCACATTTCTTCAATATGAACAGAGACATACCATCAGGACAGCAATACTACAGTAAAAAGTGAAACCACTACTCTCAGTACCTGGAACAAATACATCTAAGGAGGCTACACAACTCATTATCATCTACAAAGGGATCACCTCTTCATGAAGCACAGTTCAACTTGGATCTAGGGAATATTCTAGTCCAAGGCTGAAACAAGCCAAAAAAGGGTACAAGTTATCTCAATCAGCTTTCTCTTCAGTAAACCCCTTCCTTTCCGTGAATACTGTTGCTGTAACTGGTAGCTCCAACAAGTGGGTTAATAAACTGCATCACCATAAGTGGCTGACAGTGGGTGACTCTTCTGATGAGATTACTGAAGTTTAAAGAATCCCAACAACAAAGTTTTCAAAACCTCTGACGACTGCTCCTCTCCCAACGATGCTACTTCACAGCATTATCCTAGCAACATTTGTAACAGCAAGACAAACTGTTCCAAGAACTCAGTTCTTTTCATGCCTGGGTTGCTTCTGCAAAAACCCTGTGCCAACATTAAGAACAATACTACAAAAACCACGAGCTTTCAGTATCAGCCCTGAACTTCAGTCAGTGCTACCAAAACTGAGCTGTACCTCGATCACTAGCATAATTAAGAAGACTGAAGAGACTGGCAGGCCACTACATATAGCGGTTCTCAGACTTCAGAACAGCCCTAACCAGTGACAAAAGATTTTAAATTAGAAGCAACAGTTCGAAAGCCTGCCTGAGATTTCAGTTTTTCTGACATTAAGAACATCGCAGAAAAGGAATAAATACACAAGGGCAAGCCTTTCATTCCGAGTCAAGCTAACTCTCCTGTAACTGCTTCTGCTTAAGGGAAGAAGATGCATTCAAACTATTGGATAAGTGTTATCAGATCAGTGACTAAATGAAACTGGTTAGAAATTAAGTTTAGTCCTCCATGAAAGTTCTAGATGATTATATTGTTTTTATTCACACATACATACACACCAGTGAGCATTCAGAATCCAAAGGGCTCTTGCATTTGTAAGTATTTTGATAATTTATATTCTGTTAAGTTTTTGCAAAAGCTGGCTTAACAGAAAAGTTCTCAGTGTGATAAATAACTAACAGCTATGTTAAAAAGCAGTTAAAAAAGCCTGGACAATTAGATGAGTAACTTGTCCCTTCATAAAAAGTCAGTACAGCTTTTTCTATTTGTCAAAGCTGTCACAAAAAAGGGACCAAATATCACAAGCATCTCAATATTTTATACGCAAGACATTAATAATATCACTATTCACTTCACTGATGTAATGCTCTGCAAGGTCAGTGGTTGCATTTTGACCTGTGAAGACAGAATTACAAATCTAAAGCTTATATTTAGAAAAAGCTAGCAGAATACCAGGATGAACTAACCACATGTCTTAAAACATTTTTCCTCACACATAAAAATTCAAAGTTGTAACCAGGCCTGAATTTGACCCAACACATAATGGCATGATGGCTTTCAGGGTTTTTGTTTTCAAGCTCAAGAAGGCTATGACAGCATTTCTACTGAACAAAATGGATTTCTTACCTTCAACCCGTGATTCCAAGTACTTATCCAACTCAGCATCTTTTTTCACTGCCTCATCTGAGACCTTAGGAGCATTTGAAAAACACACTAGTACGATACTCATGTTATCACGACTCCCCTACATGACAAAGAAAAAAGAAGAGTTAGGGTCTTTAGTCTTATTTTTCATTTTTCTATTCTAGTCACTTTTACTTGTTCCAAATATGGTACTACAGATACACCTGGAAAAAAAGAAACCTTGCAATAAAACTGTATTTTTATTAATAAGAACCTCTAAGTTTCCCAACTAAACTACTTGCCAAAATTTTGCTGATTTTTATTGTATTATTCTTAGTGTTAAAGTTTAACGGACTTATTTACATGTCAACAGTTTAAAAATAATATCAAGAAAATAGGTCAGAAATTAAACAGTCATATAACGTTACCTTAAGCCAAGTTAAAAAACAACTCATGTTGCAAAGTGGCATGCAGAATACTTATCCTAGATTTCTAGAATAGTTAGCTCCAGCTACTACTTTATTTCAGCTCAAAAGCATTCACGTAAGACATTGGCTTAATCTCAAATCTGTTTATCAGAATGCACCTGCATCATATGTAGCACATTGAAGTACAAAATGCTAATTCATTTAGTATGGCCAAGCTGACATTACAGACTGCCATGTGCTCAGCAACCTGAGCCAACTGCTTTTTCCAGATATGAATTTTAATGACAGTTTTTCACCAGTAAGTTCCAATACCACTTTCCTGCTCACATTTAATTTTAAACAATTACAATCCAAAGCCAAATTTAAAAACACAGTGTCTAAGTCTCTTGCAAGGAGATCCAGCAAAACCATAATTTAAACTCCTGGTTTGAAATTAAGGTCTTACTGCAGACACCAGGATCTGACTTTATAAAATAAATATGAGGTCAGGGCTCAGTTTTACTGAAGGTATATTAGAGTGAGTATCCTTTAACAAGGCTGATCAAGTGCTTGGTCAGAAAAGCCATGGCATTTAAACCAATCACACATCATATGGCATATGCTGGAATACAATTCTATTTCTGAAAAAAATAACTTACCCTTTAGCGTTAGAATACTGAATTTTAATGTTTTCCTCAAAATGGCAAGTTTGCCATGTGGTCTAATAAAGGAACCCTATTTGCACAAACAGGAATTGCACTTTTCAGGGAATTCTGGTAGTAGTATACCTATGAAACACTTCCAGACGGACCTGCAGTTGCTCCAAACAAATTCTAAATTTGAGGAGTGCAAGCAAGCTCAGGTGCAAAAGAAGTGCTTCTCCATCTAAGCTACAACAATAAGCTGAGGACACTGCTTCAGATGACAGACAAACCATACCTTGATGAGGAAATGGTACAATGACTTTTATGCAAAGGATATGAACACTGCCCAACTTGAATGAGCAAAAAATAATCACCCCAAAATACCTCACACAGAATTTATTAGTTTTAAAAATTTTGTATTTGGAAATATAGTTCAGAACTGAACCTATATGGAAGAGTTATTTGAGAAAAAGAAATCTTTGGTTTTGAAACAGCTATCCCCTCTCCAGGCACAAAGGATGAGGCTGTATATTCTTCAGCAAGGATATACAGTTGAACGGAAACAGAGAGAAAGGAAGAAAGAGAAGAGGAAGAGTAGGCCAGGAACTGCTGATAACATCATACCCATCTAAAGAGAAGATCATTTTAGAACAGCTGCTTGGAGAAAAAAGTTACATACCTTATGTAAACAAGTGTCCACTACCCAATTGCACACTTTTTCCAGGTCATCTGATACTTCAAGTCTAGACTTAACAAATTCACAGAGCTCTTCATTGCTCATTACATCCCAGATTCCGTCACAAGCCAAGATGATAAATTCATCTTCATCTGCCCTTAAAATCTCACAAACCTCAGGCTCTGGAGAAACAAGTTGTTCTGTAGGGCCTTTACCGTCAACACATTTGTAGTCATAGTCCCCCAGAGCTCGAGAAACTGCCAATGAACCATTAACACGCTGAATCATTACACTGCCTCCTGCATTCTGGATTCGCTCCTTCTCCCTTGGGTTGCAAGGTTTGTGATCCTGTGTTGAAAAACAGACTTGTCCATTCCTATAGAGAACAGCCCGTGAATCACCACAATTGATAAAGTACACATGTTCAGGTGAAATCAAAACTCCCACTGCTGTTGAGCCACTTCTGTCCATTCCATTTCTGAGGTCTGAGAAATTGCGCATATACTCATCAATTTTCAAAAAGCCAGTTCTGATTCCACTCTTGACATTTTCCACTGAAGGTTCAAGAGCAGATCCAGGTTTTTCTGTCGCCCTAAAGTCTTCATTGTTAGTGATGTGTTCTAACAAGTGCGTGGAGCAATAATTTGCCACACGAGATCCTGCGTGACCATCATAGACAGCAAAAAAGGACCAGTCCTCTAAGCCGTGGGGAATACCTACAACAGCTGTGTGAGCATCTTCCATTTCCACTCTCCATCCCTGCATACTGCTGAGGCCGTAACGCAAGCCATTTCCTGCACCATGAGCATTATGCTTTTCAGTTTTTGGTTTATCCAAAAATGCACCCATGTTTATGCAGTACTGAATCTGAAAAACAGAGAAGAAAAATCTTATTTATAAAACCACCATTCCATATAAGCTTTGTTCTCCCTTTCCTGTGTTTCTTCTTCATAAACAAGTGATAAAGCGTGCACTTGTGCAGAAGTCAAAAACTGTAATGGGGGAAAAGTAATTAATGACACAAAGTGTGAACTTCCAGACCCATGTTTGCACTGTTCTGTGTGTGGTTTATTTTGTTTTGTTTGGTTTGTTGTTGGGCTTTTGTTTGTTTGTTTTCTGGTAAGGCATTCTGTGTTTTGAAGAGCTGTTTAATCAAAATAAAGGCTCTCCATATGAAGGCAGAGCAATCCACATACCTTTGCAGTGCTGCAAACTTCGTTATTCTCTGCAGAAAATAATTCATGCTGGAAAAACAACCACGTCACTCCTATTATCTTTCCAGCTTTATTGTGTCATGAAGAAAAGCTAATACTTCATAAATAAGGACTGGTCTCACTAGCTTTGCATGCACTGTACTACTTCAGTATTCTTGTATAGCAAGGCCAAAGTGACAACAGGGGAATGTAGACCATCTGCCAAAGGAAACAAGAAGGCAAATCCTACTTCACAGAATCACAGAATCACAGAATTGGCTAGGTTGGAAAAGACCTCAGAGATCATCAAGTCCAACCCTTGGTCCAACTTCAGCCCATTTACTAGATCATGGCACTAAGAGCCATGTCCAATCTCAGTTTAAAAACCTCCAGGGACGGTGAGTCCACCACCTCCCTAGGCAGGCCATTCCAATGCCTGATCACTCTTTCCGTAAAGAACTTCTTCCTAATATCCAGCCTAAACTTCCCCTGGCAGAGTTTAAGCCCATGTCCCCTTGTCCTATTGCTAACTGCCTGGGAGAAGAGACCAGTTCCCACCTGACTATAACTTCCCTTCAGGTAGTTATAGAGAGCAATGAGGTCACCTCTAAGCCTCCTCCTCTCCAGGCTGAACAACCCCAGCTCCCTCAGCCTCTCACCATAGGTCATGTGCTCAAGTCCCTTCACCAGTCTTGTTGCTCTTCTCTGGACCCGCTCCAGCACCTCAATATCCCTCCTGAACTGAGGGGCCCAGAACTGAACACAATACTCCAGGTGTGGCCTCACCAATGCAGAGTACAGGGGAAGGATCACTTCCCTTGTCCTGCTGACCACACTATTTTTGATACAAGACAGGATACCATTGGCCTTCTTGGCCACCTGGGCACACTGTTGGCTCATGTTGAGCTTGCTGTCAATCAGTACCCCCAGGTCCCTTTCTGTCTGGCTGCTCTCCAGCCACTCTGTGCCCAGCCTGTAGCGCTGAAGGGGGTTGTTGTGGCCAAAGTGCAGGACCCGGCACTTGGCCTTGTTGAACTTCATCCCATTGTAATCAGCCCATTTTTCCAGTCTATCCAGATCTCTTTGCAGAGCCCTCCTGCCTTCCAGCAGGTCAACACTGCCCCCCAACTTGGTGTCATCAGCAAATTTGCTGATGGTGGTCTCAATCCCCTCATCTAAATCATCAATAAAGATGTTAAACAGGACTGGACCCAACACTGACCCCTGGGGGACACCACTAGTGACTGGCCGCCAGCTAGATGCAGCCCCATTTACCAGCACTCTCTGGGCCCGGCCCTCCAGCCAGTTCTTAACCCAGCAGAGAGTGCACTTGTCCAAGCCATGGGCTATCAGCTTTTGAAGGAGTATATTATGGGAGACAGTGTCAAAGGCTTTGCTGAAGTCTAGATAGATCACATCTACAGCTTTCCCCTCATCCACTAGGTGGGTCACCTGATCATAAAAGGAAATCAGGTTGGTCAGACAGGACCTGCCCCTCCTAAACCCATGCTGGCTGGGTCTGATCCCTGGTCCATCCTGGAGGTGCTGTGTGATTGCATTCAGGATGATCTGCTCCATCACCCTGCCAGGCACCGAGGTCAGGCTGACAGGCCTGTAGTTGCCAGGGTCAGCTTTGCAGCCCTTTTTGTGGATTGGGGTAACATTTGCCAGTTTCCAATCATTTGGGACCTCCCCAGTGAGCCAAGACTGTTGGAAGATGATGGAGAGCGGCTTGGCGAGCTCTTCTGCTAGCTCCCTCATCACCCTAGGATGGATCCCGTCTGGTCCCATAGACTTATGAGGATCCAGATGGCTCAGTAAGCCACCAACTATTTCCTCTTGGAATACAAGGGGACTATTTGGCTTCCTATTCCTGTCAACCATCTCCAGAGGCCAGTTATCCTGAGGGCCATCTGTTTGACTGGTAAATATTGAGGCAAAGTAGGTATTAAGTACCTCAGCTTTCTCCTCATCTTTGTTAACTATATTTCCCTCAAAGTCCAGTAGAGAATGGAGGTTTTCCTTGCCCCTCCTTTTGTTATTAACATATTTAAAGAAGGACTTTTTATTATCCCTAACAGAATTGGCCAAATTAACTTCAAACTGCACTTTTGTTTCCCTGATTTTTTTCCTGCACGATCTAGCTATTTTCCTAAATTCTTCATAGGTAGCCAGCCCTTTTTTCCACAGTCTGTAAACTCTCTTTTTATTTCTGATTTCCTTCAAAATCTCCCTGTTTAGCCAAGCCGGTTGTCTTCCCTGTCGGCTAGCCTTTCGGCGCACTGGTATAGCCTGATCCTGTGCCCTCAAAACCTCCCGCTTGAAGTATGTCCAACCCTCCTGGGCCCCCTTGTTTTTAAGCATCCAAGAAAACTTCTACCAGGATTCTCTTACTAAATTATACTTAGCCCTTTGTAAAACATTTCCATTTTTACCATCCCTAAAAGATGTTTGTGTCCTTACATGTGGTTTTAAGCTCAAAGATGCACTGATCTTGATTTTTAAATGTATCCAGTTACAAGAGATATGAGCTATCTAATAGAAGAAAATAATCCAGAGGAAGTAAAGAGTTCTTCAATATTTGAAGATCTACCTCAAAATATATAAGAAAGAACCACCTCCAGAGATCAAGCTTGGAGGTAAAATGTGCGTAATCTGTGTTGAAGCTTGAGAGGACTGCTGACTTCCTCTCCTGTACTAGACTGAGTTGTCTTAAGCAGACCTGAAAAACTACCTTGCACTTTACAGAGTCAGCACAAAACACATTATTTAATTCACAGATCCCATAGTACCTTTCTGGGAACTTCAGAAACTCAGACACCACAACCTCTCATCATGCTAAAAATGACTGCCCCATGAAAGCCTTAGTGACTGGATGTGGAAATTATAGCAACCTTAATCCAAAAAGAATTCGAGAGAATCCTGCCAGGACTGATCCTGGCAGCCAGTCATTAAGTCTCTGACACACTAGTACCCAGCAAGCCTGCAGAGTCATGATAATACAGTTGTTGTTAAAGAGTTTGTTACCAGGTCAGAAAAAGAGGCTGGAGAAATCCTTACTTCTGCCATTCTCCTCATCTAAACACATTTTCAGCATTTATAACTTACTCTGACAGAAGAGATAAAAAGAAATAGTACAATGCAATGAGGAAGAGATTACAGTCAGATTCCACACCCCATCTCCCTTTCTAAGTCAAAACTTCAGGGCTTTCCTCCTGATAATTCAAACTTTACACTACCTCTCCACTACAGGGACCTCTGTAAAGTGGCAAGGATCCACACTATTACACAGACCCTACCTGTCTGCTTGCCAGTTATGCCTCTTTTGAAATGTGTCTCTTAAATACAAATTTTGACAAACTTCCCCCAAATACTGCAGCAACTCCATATCTGGTTTACATTTAGTCTAGTTTTACTGTCAGTTTTAATTCAGGTTTAACAGCCATTGATTCAGCCACTACTAACGTTATGCAAAAGGAACAATGCAGTTGTAAGAAACTGAACATCGCATAACTTGATGTACTTTTTCCTTAAAAAAAAAAAAAGGAGGGAGAAAGCACCTAAGTCAAATCAGCTGAGAAATGCTAGAATTCAAACAGCTCTTATGTTCAAGTACTATGCTATGTTCTAATTACAAGCCTTCAAATTATCTGTTCTGACACAGAATAAAACACTAATGAGACTCCAGGTTTAGAAAGATTTGCTAGAGAGGATGATTTCTTAAACAATCGGCTAGAAATTAAGGCTTTGCACGGACAACATAAACGCTAACACTGTGCAATTACTCCCTCTAGTTCAACTATGAGATTTTTGACCTTTCCCAGTTATAACACAAATCTTGTACTTCATAAATTGTCTTAAGTAGTAATTAAAAATTAAAAAAGGAATTGTGTAGCACCAAACAAAATGTCCTGAGTCTTTTATGCTCTCCAAAAAGGGCATTCCATGTACAAGGTACACATCCTCAGCTGCAGAACCTATAGTAAAAACAAATTATTAAGAGAACATGCTCAAAGGTTGCTGCCAATTTGCTTTTACTCCACATAAACGTAAAAATAATCCTCAAACTGGATTTTACAAAGCAAAACCAGAAGTACCAATTTCACAGATAATGGCATATCTAATGCAAAAAAGCAAATTACAGACTGACTTCAAAGCTGCATCTAACATTCTCAAAATACTTTCCATACTTCTAGAAACTTGAAAAGTCATCAAGCCCTTTCAAACACAAACTATCCATCCTAAACTTCACCCACCTTCCCAATCAGTTGAATTTTATGATATTATCTAAAGAATCTCATGCACAAGAAACCATAAATATTACCTTTATTCTTTATCTCTGTAGTCACCATCCACTGGCTGCTAATTATATTATCTGGGATAGCAAAGATGATAAAATGACTACACAACCTTATGTTACACACTGTAAGCTTCACACTGTATGTAATCTGCAAGTGAAAGTAGTAAGTTACATTCTGTCTACAATTAGTTGCATCATTATTTTTCTTCTTTTTATCTGAAGAGTGTTTGCAACACTATGAACCAGTGGAAGCTACCTCATTTCTGTTGCTGTGTGTTTTCATTTCTTAGTGAGATACACAGCCAAAATGCTTTTCACAGCCCTTTCTCTTGAAAGATCTGATTTTACTTTGAAAAAAAACAAAAAAGAATCAGTGTCATATGGTGTTATAAAAGCAAAGCGAGGCTACAAACAAGTGCTTTTAGTGCTCTCAACAACCGAATGTTCTAAGTAAAGAGCTGAACAAGTTTCATAGCTTAATAGGTGAACTAACATCAGTAAAGGAGATTCGTGAAAGGATTTAAATGGCTGATTACCACTCATTCACAAGTTGCACACAATATTATAACTTCATTTCAGAAACTGAAAAGATGATACTACCCAAGATCATATTCTTGATATTCTAAATATCCTATTTAATATTACAAATCTTTAATAAAGGATGCAGATATTGACTTGCAATCAGTAAGAAAACAGTAAGTTTCGGAATCAGCTTATCACTCGTCTTATAAAGGACACCAAACACATATAAGAAGAAATCTTTCTATCACTGTGTATATTATGTAGACTATAAAAGGCAGTAACTGGTTTGAAGACAATCTGAAAAAAAATCAAGCCATTTCAGTGAGCATGGAAGAGAAACAGGGATTTCACTGACTCATTGAAACCTCAGGTTTTCCATCAAGATTATCAATGATAGGCACAAAGAAGGCTTAAAATGGATGAATGCCTGTTCTGTTAAAATCTTTGTTTTTAACAGTAAAAACTTTCAGCATTTTAAAAGTACTAGGAAGTTACAGAAAACAACAAGCAAGTGACATGGCATACAGGTGAGTATAGTATATTCCTACCAAGAGTTATGCAGAAATGTAATTTGAATTTCACATCTACAGTGCAAACACACACAACTATTTCTAGCAGTAAATTCAGCTACGTATTTACCTATGTACAAATTAGTTAAGGAAATCAGAGTTATTTTAATCAAATTTGTGGCATCACACCAAACTTTTTTATCAAAACAGCTTTAAAAAACACATGAAAAAAACACATGAAAAAAACACAAACAAAACAGAACGCAACAAATGAAATGCAACTTGTCTTCTCAAAAACGAAAGGTTATAAAGAGAAAATTCCACTGAAAAAATAGTACCCTTGTACTCACATCTATTTTTGTCCCTGTCTTAACATCTCAGTCTAGATTAGTAAACAGACTTGAACACCTAAATATGGGACTCAGTCAAACTGACCTGCAAAGATCCTACAGAATGCCCATCATAGGTCTAACCTGATTATTCTCTCTCTTATTTTAAGCACACCAGGCTATGTAGAAGTCAATCTTTACACAAGCACCTAGATGACATTTAAGTCAGGTCAGAATTCACAAGTTGCAGAATCACAGAGTAGTTCCTGTCAGAGGAGATCTCTAGAGCTTATCCAGTCCAAACCCCTATTCAAAGTTCAATCAACATGATATGCAACACCAACGATGGCTCAGGCTGTTCAAATCCTTGTCAAGCTTTGAACGTCTGCAAGGATGGAAGCTTCACAGCCTCTGACCAATCAGTTCATGCCTGTCCACAATGATAATGAAAACAAAACTCCCATCAGTGCAACCTGAGTCCTTTGTCTCTTAGTCTTTTATTACACATCTCTAGGAAAAATATACGTCTACCTTCTCT
Source organism: Patagioenas fasciata (assembly GCF_037038585.1). NCBI lineage: Eukaryota > Metazoa > Chordata > Aves > Columbiformes > Columbidae > Patagioenas > Patagioenas fasciata. The sequence continues at coordinate 33,062,052 of NC_092522.1, read as the reverse complement.
ATACCCTCCCATTACATAGTTGGAAGACAGCAACCAGATCTGCTCCTTGGTCTGAGAAAATTCAATTTCCTTCTGATGAAAATATTTACCTCACTTAAGATTATTAGCTGAAACTTTAAAAATCTGCAAGACCACATCTACTGCAACTCCCAAAACTTTCTGGGAAATGGAGAAGGCCTTAGTTCTCATCCATGCTCCACACACTGTTCTCTAAAACTGTACCTGTTCTTTAGATCAAGAACAGAAACGTAGAATTCCCCTCTTCCAGTAGTCTCTCCATCTTTTGGGGAGGGAAAAAAAAATATATATATATGTATACATACATACATACTTGGTAAGTGCCAATGATCACTAAAGCTCAAATGCCTTTAGAGGAAGAAAATCCTGGCCTTTCTCCCTCCCTGGCAATGGAAGAAACTGAAATGGAGCAATATACTGCTACAGCAGCAGCTCTAGCTACCACTCTTCACCCCTAGTTTTAAATCAACAGCTAAGCCTTTTCCAAGAGAGTTCAGCGCTGTGAGTCTCTAACAAAAGCTGACAACACTTTCCCAGAGCAAAAATGTAGCCCAAACCTTACTTCTCTGAAGTCCTAACATATATTCTTCTCTGATGTTTCCTACCTCACACAAATCCTACATGAGGTCCTTATCTCCTATACAGGGAACATAAGCAATAATGCAGGCTCAGGAAACCAAAGACATCTACACTTTTGAGGTATGGAAGACAAAAGCCTGTGACACAAAATCAGTAATAGGTATCCCTCTCCCTACAGCTACATAGTGAAGACTTTCTTTGGTATTGGACCAGCCACATAGTAAAAGGTTGTTAAATCAGATCTGTGTTCAAGTTTGAATTTCTCTACTTAAAAGAAAAACAGCCTCAACCACTGATTTTCTACTTACAAGACAGCAAATGGTTCTTGCTCAGTTACAGATATCCACAATTTTCTACTACAGCGTAAGCTACTTTAAATGAAAAGCGTGCTCCTTTCCATATAGATTTATATTTAACAGGCCAGAAATATTTACTTGCTGGTTGTCATGAAGGCAGTCAAAATGTAATTAAATTCTAAAACTTAAAAGCCATAATCAAAGTTTTTGTAGATATTATAAAATAATTTTCAGATTACACATCCGTTTCAAAGAGAACATCAGAACTAGACAAACGTCTTGATGGCCAACAGTCCCGAAGGCAAAAGCTTATCTTTCCATATAATGAGAATACGCCAACATGAATCTTTTGGGTTTAGGTCATAAAAATGTATCATAAAATGTCTCTTCCTCAGAAGGATTCAGTCAATGGACCAGTCACGTTTAATAAGTCAGCACTGTGGAAAAAAAAAACAGTGCTACAGTTTCCTGTTACAAAACACATGTGTTCCTGCTATAAAAAAAAAAAAATTATGTAAGTGACAAATAAATAATCAAAATATCTGTGACAAACAATCTCAAAGCTTATTGAAAATGCAGAAAGAAATAAGTTTTCTGATGTAAGTAAAAAATTCAAACTTGGTAGAGATGTCCTCTATCTCCATCTATCTCTCTAGTGTGTTAGTATGTGCATGCACACACTTTACACATTCTATGTGTCTACATACACGTTAGATGGTTTTGACATTCATAAAGATTCCCTGTAAACTTGTATTTACACAAGAAACAGAGTGACAGAATATTCTAAGTAATCTGTCTGTGATCTTCTGTCTATTTACAATATATTATCATTATACTATCACCACAGTTATACTATCTATTTAGACTATATGTATTCTAAATACAAGTTCATTCAATAAGTGAAACCAGATCTTTATTTCTGATCCCCAAAAAACTGGGATTGCTTTTGACATACTGACATTAAAAATGGTGGCACTACATAAGTTTACATTAGGCAAATACTTACTGAATTTTTGAGCAAGAGCTCTCCTTGAAGCTTGACTGTAACAGCTACTCTAACTATGTACTCACAAGTACTGGCAGAGTCAAACCACAATAACTGAAATCTAAGAATGAGACCTCAATATTTCACTTACACTTAAAAACGAACTACATAAAAGGATAGTGATTATAATTCATGTGCACTCACTATGAGTTTTATTTGTTTTGAGGGTTTTTTTGGTTTGTTTTCAAATAATCTGTGTCTGAGTCACCATCAGAAAGGATCTCAGCTGGCCAAAGATAATGACACAGAGAAATTAAGTATCAATATAAACCTTTAATATAGAGCCTACTAAAAAAAAAAAAAAATCCTGCAAAGATGACATGAAAGAAGCCCAATAGGATTTTAAACCAGGCATTTCAAAATTTTTGCAAGCTACCCCCATCAGCAAGTAGAATACAGGTCTAGAAGCTACTGCTGTAACTTTGAAATGAATTTCTGCATCTTTAATCTCACAACAGTTGAGAGAAAAGAAACAATAACAAAGACAAACCAAACACGCAACATCCCCCCCTCCCCCACCACACTACTTTTAAACCAGCAACTTAAAAATAAGATTATTTCAGAATGTGTTTCAGCTACTTTAAACTAGTCTGAAGGTACATCGGTATGATTTAACACTGTGGATTCACATCTGTTTTCAATGTCAGTAGCAATACCTGCAAACACTACTACTACTCCTCTGCCTCAGCTACTCAGAACAGCTGACTGAAATGCTTCTGCCCTTACTCTTTGAACTGTTTCACTGAAGAGGCCCAAAGTTAGTTTTAGTATTTTGAAACTTTGTGACTTTGACTGCAGTGGGTTTAGAAGCCAGCAGCTTAGACAGCAGATCCAAGTGGGAAGTAACCTTCAACAGGGAAAACAGTAGGAAAAGAGAGAAGCACCAGGATCTAGGTTAAGAGCTATAACCTTTTTAGTACGTTGTTAACACCAGAAAAACATGCATGCTCATGGCCTTTTCAGAAGTTCATAATTTGCATTCTTGCACCTCATTAAAACATGGATGAAGCTGGGTAAATTCAGATCTTCAAGCTCAGCTTATACGGCAACTGCCTGTGTACAATTTGCACACTTCTGTGCTGTGGTTTCTTATTTTTCTGGAATGCAGTCTGGTAGTTGCAAAGTTCGAGATCATACTTCAGATATTCAAGGGGAACTTCACAGAAAACTTGAAAGTGGACTCAGAATGTAGCTTTGCAATCGCAGCATGTAGTACAAGGCCAGCAGTGCCCAGGCTGATGGATTTTTACAGTCAAACCTTTATCAAGCAGCATCACCCGTCACTACAGAGAAATGATTTTTCCCCTCCAAGTTCATAGCTATTTCCTATGTAGAATATTTTTTGTTCTTTTAATTCAATAAGAGACCAACTATGTTGAGTTAAATGTAGTTTGCACCTTGTCAATCACTAATCATTAATTTAACCACAACCAGCCAGGTTTTTACTAAAGAAATAGCACCTAAGATCTTGAAGAAAAAGAGCCAATGTTTCGACAATGCACTATTGGTATTAAAATGGAATAATTGTTTTTTACTCATTAGCATGAAGCAGTATGCCATTAAAAATGAGTACTCCCCTATTCTAAATTTAGACATTCAAGACAACTTATTTTCTTACCTTTCTCAATGTTTGTTTACCAAAAGCTTGTGACGCATTTTAGTGAGAATAGGGCAGCAATGAATCACCAATTCGTATCATTAATAAATGGTTCCTAAACAGGTCTGAAAGAGCAGAATAAGTTGTAGGTCTGCTGAACCACTAAACCATTTATTTACATAATTGAGGGGTGACTTGCTGATTCACACAGAAATCTGAAGAAGTCAGACACGGGCTTGGCTACATGAGTGGTAGAAGTCCATGCCAAGATAGATTAGTCTATGACTTGAACAGTCTAAGAAGAGTTGTGTCTTTTTTCAATCTGTTACATCACTACAAATTAAGTACAAACATTCAATCCAGATGAGAGTTATAACAACAACAACCACCCCACCACCAAAACCAAACCAAACACTAATTTGAACCCTTCTTTCACTGTAGCAGAAGAACACTGAATGCAACCTCCTTGGCACAAACCTGTCACTGACCTATGCATCACCCAGAGTAAGACATATTAGACTGCTTGATACCAACAGTCCAGACTGCTATACTGCCACTATTGACAAATGCAGCCTAAGGCAAACAATTCTTTCTGTCAAAGATACCAGAACAGAAATCAAGACCAAAAGGCCTTATCTTTATAATGATTCTGCAAATTCCGCATATGCAATAAATCTGTTTCATGGATAGTCTTCAAAACACATACCACCTGTTTAAAAACAGAAATAAATTATTCAGAAACATACAAACCAAAACATGCAATCTCTATGACAGGTATTTGTGGTGGTGTCGTTTTGTTTTTTTTTTTTTTTTTTAATTAATATAGTTTTGTAGTATTTAATCTATCTTAAAAAAAAAAAAAAAAAGAAGAAGCCAGAGTAAAAGAATTCGGACTTTTAGTTTCCTACACAAGTTTAGAAGGTAGCGACTGAGTAGTGAGAGAAGAGTTCTCTCCATCATTGTCAGATAAAGTTATGATGCAGAATCAGCAGCCAAAACACTTTCACTGACCTGGAATCAGACACCACCAACCTTTACCCTTGGAAAACGCAATTCAAGAGTTAAAGCTACAATTGGCTTGTAACAAAAATTTACATATTTGCTGTAACTGATTAGAAAAGGTAAGTTAAGCAGTACTGCTGCTACTACTGCATTTGAGGAAATACAGATCTTGAGGGGAAAAAAGTCACACACAGATGGTAAGCTGATATCACCACAGTGGCATAACACTTCATGACTTCTACTGACTGACACCATACAGTCTTTCGTGTGAGAAGATACCTTCCTAAAAATCTAGGTCAGCACACATTTAGGTGTTGAAAAAAATAGGTTTGGTTTTTTTTTTCCCCACTTATTAACAGTGCTTTGTACTATAGCAGAGAGAAACTATATTTTAAGTTATATTTGCTCCTTACTAAAAAGAAGATTGAGCAAAAGCCAAATGCATTTAAAGAAGAAAAACCACATCTTTTTATCCAATCTTTTCTGAAATTCCTGTTAAACTCCTGGTCAATTACAAACTGCAAATTAAAACAGTCAAAGTAAAAGCAATTAAACCTTCCTATAAATTTCCAAGTGGCAGAATTTGTTCTTACCTGTAATTGCAACCTTGTCAAGGTTTAAGTCCAGTGCTGAAAGAATTAGTTTACATTCCTGCTGCCAAGAAGGACAAAACAGAATGACTTGCAAATCCTTGAGATAACAGTACAGGACCAAACATCTGCTTTATTTTGGTATTTCCTAGAAAGAAAAAAAGAAAGTAGTTAGCTAAACCAGACGGTTTACAACAGATTTATACATTAATTTTTTCATGAATACAACATTTTCCTAAATAGGAGTGCGTGAACTAAAGCTATGGTTGGATGTCAGATCCTTCAGTACACTCTCTCAACATCATATTAAAGATTCATGCTAACAAAGAATCATATTTTTTTTTATTTCCTTTAGCAGCACAGACTAGCACTTAAAAAGTCATCTAGCTTATTACCTGGCATTCAAGTTCCTAAATTCAGTAACAGAGTGAATACCTTTTGCATGCCTGCATGCTTACATGTACAATTTGTAAGCTACTTATTCTGCTTGCTTAGATGTAAAAATGTGTAAGAGTTTAAAACAAAAGCAATAAGCTTCAGTTTCAAAAGTATTTCAGTTCCTCTGAAATAACAATCATGCTTCTTTAGAAGTCTTTTCTATAAAATTCACCATAAATTCAGCTTAAAATGTAAAAGTAGCAGATAACTAACAGTTCAGATGTGTCTATCTACAAAAGCATCTACCCTTTGTTTTGAACAGGATGCAAATGCCCAAATCCCTTCATGGATCAGGGACTACATATTTAATCTTATAAACCACTACATCTTACAAAAGTTGCCATGACAGTACACTGGTAGAAGGAACTATCACAGGAAGAATTTTGGACAACAGCCAGCTTTGTCTGGGACATGAGGGAAATACAAGCTTTATTGTAATACTGATGATTTTAAACTGATTACAGCACTCTGATGAGCTGAATGAGTGATAAAGGGGACATACTGTAGACCTTTAAGCCCACTGGTTGAAAAACAGAGCTATGACAACATTTCACCATGGCTTGCCTCTTCCAAACACTAAATAGTGCTTTTCAACTACCATGAAGCGTCACAAGCAAGAAATTACTCAAAAGAAGGAATACTTTACTATTGTTTGAAGAATTGTAGGGGTCCAGTAAGCTTTATGCCTGTAACTTTACACTGCTGCAAGCTTTGTGTTTTCCCCAACATTCTCTCTCTCTTCTTAGGAACCACAACAGGACAGACAGTTTCAAGAATCAAACTAAGCCAGAAACAGTCAATGGTTTTCTGCCACTTGAGTCTTTGAACCAGCTTTGGAAATGCAGGATCAAGCGAGTGCCAATGCCAGAAATGCAGAACCAGCAGCTGCTGTCGATTCATATTTGCTCTGAGTATTGTGAAACCACACCTTAAGCAGCACCCACTAAATTACTAATGAACTCTGAAAAAGTATTTTGAAAGAACTAGACAGCAAGTATCCTAAATCATTGTATAGGATGACAAGGCAAAAGCTCTTCCCAAAAAAGCTGAACAGTTCATCAGTAAAAAAAGCTGTTTCCACAGCCAAGAAATTATGGAGGAAAAAAAACCAAAAACCAACAACAAACTAAAACCCACACAACACCACAAGCAGCAGAGATTCACAAAGTTGCACAAAATACCTTAATTCCCTCTTTTTAAACACACCAGTGACTAGAGCATGAGCAGTGAATGTGTGAGCAGAATGCTCCCTTCAGGCACTGTCTCCCATCTTCCGAAGAACTCATTAACTACGAGGATACAGGGTGCTTGTATGACGATGAGGATATCAGGTGCTTGTATGATGAAGCGCTCAGGAGCCTCAGTTCTCCTGATGCTACTCCAGTAGCCTTCACAAGCTGCTGACTCACAAAAGCTGACCAGAAGACAAGAATTACGCTTTCCAGAAGTAAGAGCCTTGATCCTTGTGAATTCTTCTACTCCACAGAGAATGTGAGAGCTCAGAGACAGGTTGCTGACAGTGGACTCAAAGGCAGATATTTTGGGCTAAGAGCAGTATATATTCCTATTCACCCAAATTCTATCTACACTAATTCTCAGAAGTACAAAATACTTAGTATTTAGTGTCGCAAAACACAAGAATACCTGATGATATACACTCCACCACTGAACACTGCACAAAGAGGAGACAATGCTTGTACATACTTCTGCACAGTAGTGACTGTTACTTCTTCAAATAAGCTGCGCAACTTTTTTCCACAGGAAAAGACATTTAGAGTCATGATATATCTCTGGCATAACAAGCTATTAGATCCAGTCCCCAATAATTTGCATGTAGAAAATGCTCACATATACAAATGAAATGCCTTTGCCCAGATTGCTAATCATACATTACATCACCAGAATAAAGCTGAATGCTTCCTATTAAAAGCTTAACAAAATTGCAAGATGTATTAAACATTTTATTTGGGCTCCTTAAATCTTCAGGGTATGTAAACTCATAATATCTGAGTAAGACTAAGTTAGTTCAGTAAACTTTTATAATTTTTGCTATCAAAACACAGTAAAATCGAGCAAAACTTAAACACTTCTTTGATAACAAAGAATCTGAATTTCACCATGTTTACAGTATTTTCTTTAGAACAGAAAGACTATGCTGCCAAAGCCATCATAAGTACATCACCAGTAAAGAACGTAAACCAATATTTAATTGTAAGCACATGAGAACAAGTTATTCAGTTATGCAGAGAAATTTGAAGAACCCTACCATGTTATTTTACAGAAGGGTAGACATGAAATACTGGTCTTCCTGAAGATTAAAAACATAATAATCATGTTTAAAAGAAACAAAACCCAACACAACATCCAGTCCTTTGCAAGTTTCCAGACTCTGGTCGAAGGAGTATCAGAAAAACACTGGTTTTATTCCGCTCCACAACCAGCTACAACTATGACCTTTAACAGATCACCAAATCTTTGCTGCTTTTAAACAAGTAAACAAACCAACTATCCCCATTCCTGAACATCAACATGAAGTTATAATCTATACATCATAATTAACCTTATGACATCACAATACTACCACTGCCAACATCATTCCCCAGAACTGTAAATTGTTCCACACAGATGATAGTAAAGGATTTTGCAGAAGCAAAAGGTAGTAGGAGAGAGAAGGAAAAGAGCAACAGCGTAAGCTCACCATAGTCTAGCTGGTGTACCGCCACCTCCTAACCACATGTTCCCTACATAGGGTTAGCATAAGACAACATCCCTCTCCTGAAACAAGCATCCAGCTGGTTACCTGATTTTTCCAGAAATATGAGGACATACCAAGGGAGTGTGCTAGTCGTGCTGTGAGTTCACACAGTAGTTCTCCCTTGCTCTACATATATGACAAAGCCCAAACTAAAACAGGAGTTAATTTCTATGTAATTACTTGAAACAACATACAACTTTCACCCAGAAGAGAAAGTTGTTCATCCTTCGTAATAAACAGATAATGAATTCTCACTGCATTTGCCAAGTGGTTCTTGGTTCTATACAAAAACATTGTGAATTAACCAAGACTGGGCAAAGCCCTGATTTGTGTTTTTGTGGGTGTGAGGTGTGTGTTTGTTACAACAGTTAAGTGAAGGAGAATGAAAAAAGTTGGAAACTAAAACCTCTAAAACCAAGTCAGCTTTTGAATGAAGTCTGGCTACCACCACTGAAGCCAATACCAACTGTATCTTCAATACCACATCTTATATTTCTGATGCTCCTGACCAAAAAAAAAAAAAAAAAAAAAGCCTAAACTCTGCTTCTTCAACATGTCTTTCTGTACAGATACTGTATTCAGAGCAAATATCCCACAAAGGATTCTCAAAGGCACAACAGCAGATCAAAATTCCAGTATTTCAGCTGGCACCAGGTACAGAAAATACAGCAAGAATTCTCTAATATTGATACATTCGATAATGACAGAAATCAAGTTGTATCAAATTTATGTGGGTGGATTTTATTTCTTTATCTATGATACTGATGATTAGGGGAAGGACTTCCCCTCTCTCCAAGAATGCAAGCAAGGTTCCTCCTCTTCCCTTATCTTCTAAGGGTAAGTCTTGAGATACAAATGAATTAAACCTGAGCCATCAGAGCAGGTTAAAAAAAAAAGTGTGGACATTGCTGATGATCCTGTGCAGACAGTTACAGAAGGCATAAATTCTCTGTCACACTGCTTAACCACTTGGATCTATTTGTGACTTTAAGCCACATGCTTTATTTATACACAAAAAGAGTAAAATTAAATGCAAAAAAGGACATTCGACACCATAATAAAGTCACCAGCACACATTCAAATCAGTAACATAAGAACACCAGTACTACAGGCTGTCAAACATTAACACTTACTATGCTATAGGCATTTTAATGTTTACTGCAAAGCACAAAACTTGGAGATAATTCAAGCATCTGTTATGTCAACTAACAGCTTACACACACACAATCTTCCAAAAGAACTAATTTAAATAATAGAGGAACTGAAGCCTCCAAATAGAGACTGGTAAAACACAGTCATTTTTACACCTCAAATACAGTTTTAGAATATTTTCTTAGTCTCTTCCATGTTAAGAAGTTTTTTCCACCTAATAGCAAAGTTACCTCAGTAACGGTACTGCATTAGTATGAAGAGAATCAGCACTTAGAAATGTAAAGACATTTTCAATGGGGTCTACTTCCTTAGAAATTTACCCCCTTATTGCTAACACAGATTTATCATCCTCCTAATTCAATCCAGTTGAACTGATTTAGTTCATTTCAAATAAGGTATATCTCAAAGTGCATAGATAATATAGATATAAACACATGCTTAAGAGAAGCAGCTGATCCTACATATGTAATGATACACTGCCATACTGTAACATGACTACTATACCTATAATCACATGACATATACTATTCAATCCACAGTATGTTTCAGATCACAGATGGCTTATCAGACTACTCCAAAGAACACAGTACTCCCCCACGCACTTTCAGAGTATGTCCTACTTTTCCATCACGCTAGAGAAACTTTTTAGGAAAGTCTGAAGGACCTCTAGGAACTGCAGAGTGAAACAAATTTCCATTACCTTTTTTTCTGGCAGCAGTCTCCAGTATCGTTGCCTGGACACATGGAATCTTTTCAGGTGTCTGCATTGAGGCTATCTGAATTGCTTCACTTGTCATCTAAACAGAGGAGCACTTGGCAAGAAGCAGCCATTTAGCAACTTGCAAGCTTAAATACTCAAAGTTTTATCCAAATTAGTACTGCAACTTCAGTTTCAGAATAAATCAGTCTGACTCACTTTTAATCAATACAGTTTAAATTCTCTCGATTTGCGACATGTATTTCAATGCTGAAGTTTCAAATGTATCTATTGAGTAAAAATTGTTTTAATTTTGCCACTGTGCAAGTATCACTATACATGTCGAACTATACCTGCAAAAATTCAAAGGGCAGTTTTATCAATAAGAATATTAAAACTAACATGCAAGAAGACCATGCCAGTTTTCAATAAATCAATAACAGACAGAGTGCTTAAGGGCATCATAGGCAGTCAATGCAATAATGATAGGTCTACATGGACTTGACAGCAAAAAGCATTCCAGGAAGCAAGCATGTTAATAATTCAACACTCATTTTATGTAATTCTTCAGGTCAGACATCGGCTGCAGGCGAATTTGGGTAACACAGATTAAGACAGCATCTCCAACTCCACCAAAGGTTACTGCTCCTGTGTATTACTGGCTGCAAGACATGCCCTTCTGGACTGAACAGGGATGGAACATCTTAGCACAAAGATGCATAAAAGAAGACATTAATTGTACCAAGGGGGCAGACACCCTACTCTGTCATCCCATTTATAGAGGCAACACATCAAGATATTTTAAAAACATTTCTATCTTTCAAACCTCGCATCTCAGTCTTACCACTTTACTACACGTTAAGCTCAACCTGCATGTATTCTACACTGGGTTTAACAAACTGCATGGATTAAACTAGGTAGCCATAAATTTAAAAAAAAAAAAAAAAAAAAGATCTGCTCACAAAGGAATACTCGAGTATTCAGGCTTTTGCAGAATTACAACTGAAAGAATTTGATGAATTTAGCAGTTTAAAAAGAAAAGTAGACATTCAGCTTGGGGATTACACAGATAATTCAGTAAAACCTACTACATAAAAAGCAGAACCACACAGTCACAACAAATTAGAAATAGGTACATGAATAGAAGACTGCTGACCTGAGCCTTCAAATAGGTGCTGAAATGAGCACAATGAGTGCCAATTTCAGCAGGTCTCCACCTCCCCAAAACTGAAGAGCTAGCATTAGGCAGCTGTTTGCCTAAATGCTACCCATACCTTTCAGTCCCCAAAGCATCTACATTCTTTCGAGTGACTCCATGTGAATGTCTCCACTATCTGTCCTGGGGCTGGATACTTCGGCCTTGTATTCTTCTTACACAAAGTACCATCTCCGCGACGGACAGCTATGTGCCTCTCCATTCATCAGCAGCACTTTTTCAGTGCCTCCCTTTGAGTGCCATGAACATGATCCTAGCCCAGTCAACAGGATGGTCCATCAAGACTGGTCCCACCGGAGGGAATTCCACTTTGTCTGCTACTGACTTTACCCCCTAGTCTTCGTTATATGCTCTCCTCTTCCCTGGGGATGGTGTGGGAACAATGCAACAAACATTATTAAGCATTTTGTTAAATTGTGCATGGAAACTGAAGGCAATGGTATCACTCTGCTGAATGATGTCAAAGGCTCCTACCACTTGATCAGTGCTTTGCCTTGCAGACAGATGACAACTGCTTGAAGCCATGGCTTTATTAGAAGCAATGCATCCACTCTTCCTTCCAAAATGCAGCAAACCTGCCCTCTGACTGCCAATTATTTCCTGGTATTTTGAAACTGACTGGAATTGTCACTCAAGAGCTGTAATATTGCATTCACAGAGAAAATACAACACGCTCAGCACAGGACCTTAAAGCAAACCAAAACCAGTTAATAAGATGCTGCCAATTTAGTAAGACATTCCATTTTATATCATGCAACTTAGTGTATCAGTTTTACAAGTGGAAACACCTATACTACCCAAAAGACAGCTTTGCATAGTATTAATACACACTAGTCACACACAGCAACCTACTTTAACTATTTTAGTTAAGGAACACAGCCACAGGTAGCTGATATGCCTCTAACCATTAGTGTCTTTACACAGAATTATGCAGATACTTAATAAATATCCATAATATCTTCTGTAGGAAGAGCATAATATGCAAGAAGCCAGGAACTCAGTACCATCTTGCAAGTCTCAGTATTCATGCTTTTTGCCATCTGATTGTGGACAATTTTGAAAGTCTTACCTTGAAAGCAGTACAAAAGTCACATTTCTTCCAGATCTTTGTCCTTCTGATAAAGATTCACTTTAAAACCTCTTCCTTGTATATTAGAGGTGAATAAAACAGAAACGCCTGTGAGTCTGAAAGCAGTAAGATGGAAGAATTGACCAATTTCTCTCCTAGTTAAACACAATATTCAATAAAATCTATAGCTCAAAAACTGATTAAAAGCAGCTTCTAGAGTGGAACTAATAAAACACATGAACCACTGGAAGTGACGAAGTTAGTCAGGAAGTTCCTATTTATCTAAGGTAATGCAGTAAAGATCACGTGAATGCCTTGCATTTGTTAAGAGATGAAAGTATGAAGTGATCAAAGCTACACCATTCAATGGTCACTATTGGTTAAAAACCCCAACTACCAATATGTACCACCTTCACAGAGCTGTGAGCAAACCTACTTCCAAACCACGAATACGTACAGCCACCTGACAGAGAGAGCCTGCACATACTTCTGTGTACGCATGCATGTTTAAGCGGAGAGGGTGGAAAAGTCTGGCATACTAATGCGGTTGTTTACCAGAATATATCCAAATCCTGGACTCAAAGGAAGACTAAAAGTAGAGATTCAAGCTTACTCTAAAGCACAGAAACCACGACAGAGAAGCCTGTTCATAGCCTCTACAGGTTTATTTAAAAGCAAATCGGAAACACACCTGACTATTCATCAAAATTACCTTGGTTAAGAGAAAGAAATAAAGTTGCTTTTCACACAAACATCTGAGAAGGGCTATCACAGGTAAACCCACCATGCCTAGATTGTACCAGTATATAATATCTGTAAGCATGACAATCTGACTAAAGACTTCTCTGTTTTGAAGATGTATACATATTCTATAGCATCTAGGATGACAGCTTCTTTTCATAGGCCTGAGCAAAGAAGGAAGTGAACCAATCTCAGAGAAACCAACATTTAGTTTCCATTTCCAGCATCTTTCCCTCTAGTAACTTCAAACAACAACTGCTCTACAATTTCCTTTGTTTTACTATAAGGTTCAGAATAACAGGTGAGAGTGAGAGACAAAATATACTGATCACTGTAAAGCTCTCAAACTTCTTTTTCCACACCAGCAAAGATTTATTTTTTCCTTCCTTTCTTAGATGAAATGAGCTTATTCAATGAATGTACCTTACTTATTCAATGCTTACTCAATATGCAGATTTCAAGTAACTAATGCCTAATATAGAAAATAGCCATCAACAGCAACTGATTATGTTCAAGCTATTTTATTTAGTAGCAGTAGAACGAAATGTTATTTACACAAGGAACCAAGTTTCCAAATAAAACTTAATGTATTTATTATTTTGGCTACTTATGTTCCTGTCGTGGGTGATTCTTCTAAGAACACTTCCGAGTGTAGGGGATCCAGGGGGTCACCCAGTTCACTTTCCTTCTCAAAGTGCAGTCAGTTTTGAACTCAGTCACTGTTGCTTAGGGCTTTATCCATTCAGATCTTGAAAACCTCCACAGAGTCTCACAGGTTCCTTTCTATAACCTCTTAACAACCACCCTTACAGTAAAAATTTTTCAACATATAGCCACTCATTTCAATTCATGACCACTGCCTTTTGTTTTTCCAACTTGCATCTCAATAAAGAGACTGGCTTCATCATGGTATCCATTCCTGTATATACCAGATGGTTTCTACTGGGTCCCTCCCAAGTGTCTCTTTCCCAGGGTAAACAAGGCCACTATAGGCCCTCAGCATGTCCTCACAGGTCACATACTCCAGCCCTCCTGACCATCTTGGTTGACTTGCCCTAAGCTTATCAACATTGTTCTTATTGGGGGGGTAGGGAAAACAAGAGCAAAACTGGACACACTGTTACAGATGCAGTCTGGGAACATCTGGAACAAACACCAACTAAAGGAGAATAACACTGTTTCATTACTACCAGGGGAAACCGCTAACTTGTATTTAGCCTACTGTTCACCAGAATCATGTCCTTCTCAGTAGAGTTACAATCCAACCAGTCTGTAGCCCTACAGGAAAAAACATCACAGCAGATGCTTGAGGAGCTCCAGTTGTAACTGCTGTCCAAACACAGTATGAACCACTGTCATCCTTTGAGATGACTCTTTAACCAGTTTTCACTTTCCTAGTCATTCTCCCAGTCATACTGTACATAAGACTGCTCTGCAGGATAATATAAAAAGCCCTCCTAAGGTCAAAGTGAAAAAAAAAAAACATCCACTGCTCTCCCTTCCACTGAAGGCCTAGGCATTTGACAGAAGGCAGTCAGGCTGGTGAAGCATGACAGACCCATGGTAAAGCCATCCTATTGCCAGTCACCTTCTTTTTCAAGGGCCCAGAAATACTCTGTTACAGAGATTGATATAAACTCCTTATTGATAGTGCCATTCAAGTAAAGCAGCATAAAATGCTTTTATCAAGTTAAATAGAAAGTTTTCTTTATTATGTAACATAAGAAGGATGTCTGAAACAGTAAACAGGAACCATCTCTGGGCTTCAATAATTTGCAGAATTCAAATGTTCCAAAGCCTAAATATAAGAACTCTGTGCATAAAAATAAGCTGGTCTCAACAAGTGAACACAGCCAAACAATTGGAGTTTCTGGTTAATTTTAAAGGTAACTGGCAACAAGACAATAATAGCAGAGGCTATAAAAGGAAAAAAATGGGTGTTTATAACTCTACCTAAAATTTATTATAGAAACTGGAGGCAAAGAAAGGGATCAGAAAGGAGTGGAAAAGAATAGTAAATGGCCAAGAAAACTTAACCATCTTTCATTAGGCACATTAGAAAGAATTTCTGAAATTCAGATTGCTTACAACTTTTCAGATGGTTTGAATTTCTCCCAGATTGTATTGAAAGAAAATCCACTTTACTGAGACCTTTGAACTTGAACAAATTTAGGGACTCCTGGAAACAAAACCAGTCACTGCCTGACAAACAACTGCAAACTGTAGTCTCTACAAGTGATGAAATCACTGATGTTTCATCCAAAATACTTCAGTCCCTTTGCAGTTCCTCAAAACTTATACTTGAAGCAGGGAATAGATAAGATACTCTAGCTCCAAATTAAGCAGTGAACAATGCAAACAGCCCAGAGGCAGTCCTCTTATCCCCTAAGGAAATTTGCAAACGTGACAAAAAGCAGAGAAAAACAGCTTGACTCGCTCAGGAACTTCCTGACAAACTCCTTAGCATGACCTCTGCTATGTAAAGTTTTGGTTTCTGCTGTATCTCATGTGCCTACAGAATAAAGATATTCTTGTCAGCAAGTGATGATATTTATTTAAACCTGAATAACTGCCGTGAAGGCAGTCATATCAACATCTGTAGCAAGCAATGCACTTGGGGAAAATCCAAAAGAAGATATGAACATTTTTAATTTAGTTATAATATTGGTTTTAATATCATTTAATTGCATGTTCTTTTGCTTTAGAATTGCAACGTGGCTGGTGACACTACTAACACTGTAACAGTTCCATGATTTCCAGTATGGTCTCCTCTTCATCAGCAGTAACCTTCCCAATAAATTTAGGACTTCCACTCTCAAGATAGGTCATCAAGTATCCAAGCCATTCGTTTGAAAAACTGATGTTAGTAACCACACCTTAAAAGAACCTTCTTTGAAACATCTCAGAGTACAGACAAGTTAGGCAAAGCTAAACTCATACCTGCTATAAGCCCACCTCCTGCCACATGTACTTTCTACTCCAACTTTTGCATCAGTAGTTGCTTTCATACCCTCATGTAGCAAGCTGATCCAAGAAGCTAAACTAAAAGAAAATTAACCTCAGCAATACATACACAACATACACATATTGCTTAACTCACACTCACCATGGGATAAGACACAGCCAAGTATCAGCATGAGGAGGAAGAGGAGCACATGGTCAGAGGCAGAAGACTGCAGAAATACAGCAGCCCTAACATACTTGGGTAATTATATTGGAACCTCTTCCTTAATGAAAGTGTCAGGATTATGAGTGAGTTCCAGAAGCAATTGCGTGAGTGCACGCAGAGGCCTAACAGGAACTCTTTGCTGTACTGTATCAACATTGAAAATTGGTGAAAAAACAAATTATTCTAAGGACCTTTAACTAAAGAGAGGGATAACAGATGCTCGCCAACTAAGCAGCATGTAGCAGAAAGCTGTTTGAGTAGACGGAATGAACTCCCCATAACTAAGAGAAAAAACAAAGCTATATCGTGTACATTAAGTGAGCCAGCTTCCAAGATGTTAGGTCCACTGTTTTTAAAAAGCTGCAAAGAAATAACAACAGTGCCTGCCTGACAAAGGAAGCAGATGTATCTAGTGCCCAGCACTCTCACTGAGGTAGCTAAGATCTCATGACTAGAAACCAACATGGAAGAAATTCAGAAATATGAAGTCAGCTTCAAATGAATTACATGCTATCTACTCCTTTAACTCTGCTGGGTTTACCTTTGTCCTGTCTCTAGGGTTTTGAAGGCACTACCCTTTGGCAGCCAAACCTAACAAGCTTTATTGCTTCCCCCCCACTTCTTAAAGGAAAAATTATTCTGGTTCACATCAACCCACTCTGATTTTCCTTCTCTGAACATCGCAGTTTAGTCCAAGTACATCCTTTCAGCCACCCAAAGACCTTCTAGGAACTTTTGCTTCCTCAGCAACACTGATACAAGTCTACCAGTTCCATGCAACCTTAAATCCATCATAAGAACAGATCATGCCATGCATTAAGTCTTCCTCTGTCAGCGGGTTTGTTTTTGTACAGTTCAGAATTAAAGAAAAAAACCCACCTTTTACACAGTTCAGGAAAAAGCACTTTAGACTAAAGCTTCTTCTGTTCACCCCCATCCCTTCTCAAGAAGGGATACAAGAAGAGAGAATGAGTTTAAAGAAACCACATGTTAACAAAAATGAGGAGAAAGAATGAAGAACAATATAAAGAAGCTTCTCCCCATCCCACCTAGCAATACAGATGTCAGTGGTCAACTTACACTTGTTAGTTTTTACCCATGCCTGTGACGATACCTCTGAAAGGCAAATAATTCCAGTAGGCTAATGGCAGACAGCAGAACTTGGTAATAAAACGCTGCATATTTGTTGATAACAATCTTTCACACGATGAACAGATGAATGCACAAAAACCAGATCCCTGTGATAAGAGAACAAGGAAGAATACTACTTGACAGATAGTGTGCTCTGCCTACTCAAGTATTCTCTGGATTATCTTAAATTCTCAGTGAATTTATGAATTCAGTTCTTTAGAAAGCATTGTACGTTTTTTTTTTTTCCTAAGAACACTACTTTTCATTTGCTCTGCTGCCTCATTTCAGTTTTCCTCCTGCAGTAACAGTATCAGACTTTGACCCAAGGAGAGGATAAACACTAAGTGGAAAGAATCAACAGTTCTGAAATCGGAACAAAATAAACTGTGCAGAAGAAGGTAGTCCAGGTTCACCAAATCTTTTTGTGTTTCTGATAGCTTAAGACAATTACTAAAAAGAAGATACTAATAAATAGCAGAAAAGGAAGGTGGAGATTCCAATACAGTGTTCTAGGACCATCACTTCAGAAAGGCTTCAAGCACAAATCTGAATGTTCAGGACAGCTTTAAGCTGTCCTGTTTGCTTTGTATGCAAGACCTTTTGTTTTAATCAGTGCTTCAATAAACAAACAAGATCTATGGAAGAAGGGACAGCATGGGGAGACACATTAAGAAGTTTTCCACATTAACTTCGTATTCTTTGTGAAACTGATGAAATAATGAGGTCCTAAGTCCGGACAAACGTTAAGACAGTCTTCAAAAAAATTAGTTCTTACAGAATTACTACCCCTATGTTTTTGTTTATACAAAACACATTTGAATCTGGTAACCCTGAACAAAACAAAGGAGTGAAAAAAAAAATCATCACTTCAAGTAGTAACTGGTTAGTACTTTTCCTCCATGGGCCTCTACTTTCCATCTGTACAGATTCAGAAATACAGAAAACTTTAGACTAAAAATAGCATGGTCATGAAACATATCTGAGAATATACAGGACTTCCCAGGGAAAATATTTTCAACATATAAATTAATAAAGGGTTTAAAAAACACAATTTCAGAGTATGTTCTCCAGTGACATTTTTCTGACCATGTTAAATTCTAGTCCTTGCCATTGGCAAGAGCAGCACACAAGCTCATTTCAAGAAACTTGAACTATAATGGAAATTCATTTATGCCCCTCTGACTCTAACAGTCAAGCCCCATTTCACTTCATGGTTAAAAAAGGCACAAACAAACAACAAAAATAAACAAAGAAAAACACATGGGGGGACACACACCCCCCGAATTGTTTCGGCAGTAACTTTGTCCCCTTCCCTCCAAAACTGAGACATTCTAAGTTGACAGCATTCCTTTTTTTTCTTTGAATTAAAACAATACTGCAACAGTAGTCAAAACCACATAGTAAGCTGTTATGGTTAACAACAGCTGCTATTTTGAGTTCACTGAATATTTTAGAGAAGTTCTTCTCTGGCCTAGAATTATGTTTAGTGCATTCCAGTTAAGAAAATGAAAAGTCATCCTATTAGTGTGTTACAAGCCAGATATTGACCTTCAACAGCTCTTAAACTTCAGCAATCTTACACTCAAATATAGTAATAAAACATATAGAAGCACAGACATGGTTCAGCATAAGTCAAACTAACAGGGAAAGAGAAGTGAAATAAATTCTATTGTTTACTATGATATAAAAGTAGGATACAAAACACCAGTGTCACCATGGAAGAGTCCGAACAACGCTTTTCTTCCCCATCAAACACAAGCCTAGTTATTATTTCATTTTTAAAACACAGGAAAATGTTAAACTACAGCTTTTACCATTTAGAAGAAAAAAATCAGAGGAGCTCTCAAGGACTGCCTACAGAAGAGACTGCAGAGCTATTTGACTCCAGCAAACATTGTGAAACATTCTCTTTCTGATGCGATTGTCTGAAAAGGTGGTACTCTCATCTTTTCCGTGATCCCACAAATGACTGCTAAGAGAGAGTCACCTGAATCTGCTTCTAGTTTCTTTATATTGTAAGAGATGCATATAATCTAAAGGAGTGTTGGTTGGATAACCTCCTGCAAAACAAGTAATTGCTATTATAAAATCATATTTTAAAAGATTGAATGCTATGAACTTCTGGGTTATCTTTTAAACAGCAGTTCAATTGTGGTGTACTTAGAGAGGATTTACAGAACAAGTTTCACTCACCCCTTCTCCAGTATTAGCTCTAGCTATTGTTTTCACAAGTTTGTTTTCATTTTGCTTAAGTATAAAACCTCTACTATTTGTAGTTTTATGCACAACCTCCTACTAGTTTTGAAAAAGGGCTCCTTAGAAATGTAACCTAGACTTTGGACGATTCCAATAAATCTGTCCACCAGCCTAAGCAATCAGTAAGGGAAAGAGCAGGAAATATCTAATGCTTCATCTGGATTTGTTATTTTATTATTATCGTTAGTAGTCCAATAGTATTTTTCACATTTACACCCCATAAAAGAACATTAAAAAACACACCATCTCAGAGAAAAGAAAAGTGAAACAAAAAAATCCCTTGCCCTAATACATCTCCTAGAAAAGTGGTAAAGACAGAAAACATTACAAGCCGGTAAATGGATAACCATCACATCTGAGGAGTCAGTTTGATACACATATAGGTAGCAGTCCCACAATTACTGGATAACACTCACTAAAGATGCCTGTAAATCCCACCCGTAATTAGACACTGTTAATAATCTCATTAGAGGCATCACTTTGATTCTTACTGATGACACCCAAAGTGGAGCATTTGTGAGTCTTAGCAGACTGTACTGTGCACTGGGGCTGTATTGAGACAGACAGAGTTTCTTTGCAGTCTAAGATGTAGGACTGATCACTACCTAGGTCAGCCTCGGGTCTGGATTCAAGTTCTACAACAGCTGAAATAAGAACAGCACGTTTGTCTTGAATATGCACACCAAAGAAGAGCGCCCTTTTCTTGAAAAATCAGCTATAAGCAATTTCTGTCAAATGTCCCACAGAGAATCAAACTCAATGTTAGACAGTAGAAACTAGTGTCTGCAACTAGTACTATATCTGAAATGAGGTCTTGGGCACCAGCTGGTATGCAGAGCGCCTTTTGAACAGAATGAGATTTTGTTGTTCAGAACAAAAACAAATAAAACAAGTATTTTATACTATGCTAGGGAAACGAAGAGTAGGAGTAGAAAGGACACAGAAAGAAACCAAGTAACATCTGTGCTAGGTTCACTTTTTGTACCTTTACAGAAGCTCTCTGAAGTCAGTGCTTTGAGTATAGACCCACTTAAAACAGAAGTAAAAGGAACAATTTATTTAGCTTTATACACTGAAAAGTGAACTCTTAGAACTCAGCTTGCATTACCACATAGCTTCAGTACACTATTTCTCATTGGAAAAGTTTCAAAGCATCTTAGAGTTTCAGTAGCTTTTCAAGGTCACAGGGGTGACTACAAACACAAGTCCCTGCCCCCTCCAATTCCTAATCCACCACCCTCAAAATGCAATCTAGCTGTACTTCACAGGCTTCAATACATCATTCACTTGTCTAAGAATCATGGTCTGAAACTACTGGATGTGGTACCAATGCATATTATAGCATGTGTTGGAGAAGGCTACAATATACATCAGAGGCAATGTCAGACTTGTCTGTATTTATTTGAAGGTGAATTAAAAAGCAACTTGGATACACTCAAGAATTGCATCTATCCTCTGGATAAGAGATTTTTAGCACCCTTTTAAAAGTTGCTGTTAGAAATATAATCTCCTGCTTCTAGATATGTTGCCTGAAATGCTGGGGGGGGAAATGCTTTTAATTCTTCTGGAAGAAATTTAAAATACTGGTAAACTGTGCTGGTTTAACTGAAAACAAGTTAATTTCCTTCATGCAGTTAGAAACCTTTCTTTTCCATAGCTAGCACAGTCATTATTTGGACTTAGTCTGACTGAGAACAAGAGGTAACATCCCAGCATGTTTTTAATTGCTCTGGTCTGAGAGCCAAGGACATTCTGAGCACTCTGCCCACAGGTGTGAGGCATTGAGGAAGGGGTGCATGGATGGGGCAGAGCTTGACTGACATCCAGACAGACCAATACGAGTACTCCACCCATTAGCATCGTGCTTCAGATTTAAGGAGAGTCGGGATCTTTCAGTCTCTCTCAGACATATGATCTCTCTCACGTGCATTCTTCTTTGCTCTTTTTGTCAGAGCTGGGGGAGTTCAGTTCAGGACGTTTAGTTCAGCCTTCTGCCATTCTGCAGAGGCCTTTGGGCCTTTCATCCCTTTTTCTGTTTTTTCCTCTCTTTGAAATCAGCTGTTTGGGACCAGGTACTTCTTCCTGGGACTGGCTGCTTGGTGTCGTCAGAGTTCATGAAGATTTGCATTGAGTATCTTTTATTTTATATTCTATTCCTATTTTGTATATATATTTACTAGTAGTGCATTAGTATTTTTCATTGTATTAAACTGTGTTTATCTCAATCCAAGTTTCTCCCTTCCCTTTTAATTCTCTCCCTTATTGGGGGGGGTTGCAGGGAAGGGGGACAAGTGAGCAGCTATCGTGGCTTTATTGCTAGCTCGGGTTAAACTACAACATAAATATAAAAAGACAATAAAACAAGAGATAGCATTAGTGGAAAATAAATAAAACACAAGCTTGGGAAGCCAAGCTACAGCGTGTGATTCCCCCAGCCTCAAGTTTTATTGAAACTGGCCATTATTCAGAAGTTAACACAGGGACAAATACTTCAGGGATAATCAGGCCCTATGAGTTTTGTGGAAATAAACAGGCAGATCAAGAAGAGACATCTAAACTAGTGCCCCTTGAGGACAAGTGCAGCAGGAGCTCAGCTATGCTACCAGAACCAACTTCACATAAGGAGCAGGACAGACAGAGCCCCGAAAACACGAAAATACTTTCAGAGCTCACAATACAGTACACCCAGAAAACCCCACCACAAGACACAAAGCCACAAGAACTCAGGCTTCATAACCTGTTGCTCACACAGCTAGTTTCATTTTTGATTAACTGAAGTAAAACCATGAAAGAACTATTTTCCAGAATTTATTGTAGTTTTAACATCAGTCTTTTTCAGACACAATTTCAAAACTAGGGACAATAATTTGGGAAGAGATTCAGTTACTAGTTGAGATAAACAAACAATCCTTACTTTGAGAGCAGTAGGACAATTTCTGCAGTCCAGACAACATCACTTAGGAGGCAAGAGAAGGCAGAATCCAGTCCCTCACATAGCTCAACACCCTTTGCAACGCTCTGTGGTGTCTTTTGGAGACCCAGTCAGTCCATCTATATTAGCACTTCAGTTTGCATTAGGAGTGCACTTTTGACATGAATTTCTGTCACCCCACTTACTGTGCTTTGGTTCACATCTCAGAGAAGTTTCTGACTGCATGATCTAGACCTCTCTCAGATAAACCTAAGCCAAAACTCTGGGAAAACACCTAATAACCCAGTAATATCTGGAGTATACTCAGTCCACAGAACTAGACTACAATTAGTGTAAAATAAAGCCCCATGAAGCACACACATTGTCGATATTGGGTCTGCCTAACTTATTGCTTCACTCTACAGTCTTCAATTGCAGTATACTGCTTGCTAACGTAAATAAAATCCATGAGGCAGATACTGCACATTCATTTAAGAGAGTCTCAAGCAGCAGTAACTAAACCCACAGACTTAAGCTGCCAACACACACCTCACCAGAGTTAAAAAGGAGGACTGCACTATGAATTTGAGTGTTCCTTTTCCTGGAGTAACTATAGCAGCCGTGTCTTTTGCTTCTACCCCTTCACAGTCAGGGGTATCAAAAGCTAGTGGGATGTATCTAGGAAAGTTCCCAGAATAAAATCTTGGGAAAAAACAACAACAAACACCACCACCACAACACAGCAACAACAAAAAAAAAACCAAACACATCACATACCAGCAACAAAACCCAAGATCTACACACTTCATACATCACCAACATGTACTGTTTTATACAGCTTTTTAAATAACACTGAAAACACAACTCAATAACCCACATGAAAGGCTCCACTGTAGCTGGTGATAGCAAAGGAAGAGCAGCATGTGCTCAGTAATGCTTTATATTACTTGCACATCAGCTTAACCAACAAAGCTGCCCAGATAAGAGGTTTTTTTGTTTTTGAATAAGCTGACCAACATAATATTCATTGTTTCAGTTTTCTACTTGAATCAAAATATCAGTTCTTTACAAATAGTTCCATCATTTGAGATTTTTCTCTCCAGTCACTAATTTTGATTTTGCTATACAAAATTTAAATACAAGGTAATGAGTTTCGAACAAATAATACCTGGCTTTAGCAGGACAGACCAAAGTGATATTGCATGAATGAATCACAATAAAGTGTTACCTCCTCTATTCAACAAACCATCATCAACTTACTTCATTACCTCCTTGATAAAAATTATTAATTCATATACTAACAATGCAGAGCCATGTTTGGTTTATATTCAGTAAAGGTCAACTCCCTACACGGGGTGCAGACACAAAAGTAGGATTCTTGAAGACAACACTTTCTGTTAACATACTAACCTCTTGAAAACTGCAAAGAAAGACAAACGCTTTCCTTTGTGATTTAACTGGAAGTTTGTAGCCATTGACTTGTCATTACCATACACACTGAAGAGCCATCTTAGGCTCTCTCCACTAGCCTAGTTTGAAACATTCTTAAGAGAGATGTTTTTCTGACCTGAATTCCTGTTAACTCTTGTGAAAATAGATTTAGAGCATCTAGTTGCACTATTTATTCAAAAGAAAACTCAATGAAAAGGTTATTTCCCAAAGATGCAGAGAACCTATGCCATGAGATAGCAATGTACTAACATCATAAAATGACGCACTGAGGCAATGTTAAGAAGAAACTAATGGTGCATGAACAAAAACAGTTGTGGGTGACTTATTTTTCATAACAGAACAATACCTGGGCCTGAATAATTTCCTCCTATATTACAAGAAAGGCTGTTGTCCCCTGAAATACAGGGTTTTCCCTTTCATCATTTTCTACATTAAAACATCATTGTGCCTTCTCTCCCAATATAAGGTTTTTTTAAGAGCCAAAAGACTAAATTAATCTACACTCATTGGCAATCCTCAGGTTTCATCATGCCAATAATTTCTCAAGAAGCTGAGATGAGATGAACCTCTTATCTCAAGAAACTGAGTTGAGCTACACCAACTCAGTTATTTCTTACCATCTCATGCAAAGCTTTTCAGACCAGTTTTCTTTTCAAGTGACACCCATTAATTCTTCAGAAGTGTTACTTGGCTTTAGTACATGATACAGATAAAGATGTGTAAGATATATTTAGCAAATTTTCAGCAGTTTGGCCAAAGTTTCCCGTGCCAGATATCTACCAAGGACTGAAAGATGCCAGCCAGACAGTGGAGGAGTTTGCAACGTCTGTTAAAGAAAAAGTTTTTACTATCTTTTTGGAAACTCAGCATCCATGTTCCTGCATTAGGAAGACATCTTTCACTGTGTGTGTGTGCAAACAATTAAATCCTTTCTGGGCTTTTATAGTCTGATATTATTTGAATTTGGATGGTTAAAATAAAAAAAAAAAATAAAAAAAATTAAGAACCTGCAACAACTTAGCCAGATTTTTAAATTAAATTCCCTGAAGACTACATGCATACCAGTTATGCTGAAAACCAGGACTAAACAGACCCCTATTGAAGTTTCATAAAACATTTATCTTGCATTCACACTGCTAATAGACAGTGAGAAGGAAGAAGCCACAGTTCATACCCTCTACACCTATAAGCCAAATATTGAAAATAATCAGACATAAACTGAAGCACACTAACAAACAGGCAAGGTACAAAGATTAATTTTTTTTTTACTTTAACAGTTTGCCAAAGAAATCACCACTGCTCTCCTCTAGTTCAATGAGGAGATCAATATTCAGATCAAATCATTTGGGTTGCTAAAAGGCTCGAGGATCCGAAGTACACTTCATTTTCAGAGAGAAACACTAGTGCAGCACTGAATTCAGAGAGAGGGAAAAAAGGTGCTACACAAGGTGACAAGAATTAAAAAAATACAGCATACATGATACAATTAAGGCAGTGAGGTGGTGGGCAGAAAGAACTGATATTAGGGGGGAAAAAAAAAAGACACAACTATGGACACAAAGATGTACATGACTTGTAACAGTAATCACTCTCCACAATCCACATGTAGATTCTAGAGTTCCAATTCATTTGCCAAGGCCTTCCCATTCACTTGGAAGAGACCGTGCTTGCAAAAACATGAGGTTAGCTAGCTATCTCCTGGTGCTGCCTGTAAAAGAGCAGCTATTTACCTCTTAATAAGCTACAGCAGTAGAGCTTACATCTGCTGGACTGATGACCCAAGACACTACTGAATGGTCATTTCAATTTTCAGTGTTTTTTGGAAAAAATGAAACAAACAAAGAAACTATTGAACCAAACCCAACGAAAACCACATGAACAAAATACCCTCCACACCTCCTCAGGAACATTATGGTAGCATTTAGCCACCATTTGGCATTTAGCTAAGTACGCTGCAGTTTGCTTCATTCAAGATGGACAGTATCCTCTGAACAACACTGTTCTATGTACAACCCCATCCCTTGCTGCAGTCTAAAAAAAAACCCTGCTCCAAAGAGCAATATTCATTATTATAATACAAATACTTCACAGACACAGATTTTTACATCCAATATTAAAAGCGGATTTTACCACCTTTCCTTTTTTGGAGGCAACACATCCATGTAAGAAATATTCACTACTCTCAGTCGCCCACTGAGAGCAGTAGTTCTTCACACTAAGCACATTAAAAGACTATGTTCAACACACAAACTTCACAAGCTTTAATTTCACTTGTGATGGGTTTACCTTTCTGCAAGTCAGAGTCTCAAGTTTAGTAAGTCAGAAGCATATATTAGTGATCACCATTGAAAAAGTGTAAGTCAACAATGGTAATTCCACCCCAGAGAAAAGGAGGGAACTGGCTTATCCAGGATAACTACTATGAGACTGCTCTTTTCTTTAGTTCCATAACTCACTAAATGACTCCCTCACAGCTACTGCAAGAAAAGAAAAATGGGGTTTATGCACTCTCTCTACAGCCCTCTCCATACTACATTAATTTTGTTTCCCTCATCTTGATGTCATGTGCCTTAATTAAATCAACATATCCTTTATAACAACCTACTCTAAATCAGTGCCAAACAAGAGACAAGGGGCTATGTAATACTATCACAAACCTGCACAACATGGGATACACATGTGTAATTTTTCATTTCCACCTGAGCCAAACAGCTTTCCATTCTAAATGCATCACCTTTTCACAGATCTCTGGCCCTCAAACGTTTACGCACCAACCCTCTTTCAAATATAAGCATATGTCCAGAACAAGACAGCTCATATCTTCTGAACAGGTGTACTCAGGTAAATTGTTAAGGTATATACAACACATATAATAAACATATATAATAGACACATTCAAGCCCCTGAGCCCACACATACATGAGGTTCATCTACACCACATCAAGTGCTTCTAGTTAGCTGCTGACCTGTAAATGCCAATGTGAATGCTAGTTTCAGCAAAGGTTTACCCTTAGAGTTAACAGTGGAAGGAACAGAACAAAAAGTGTCTTTAACAGAAACCTGTTGAATATTCTGTAGCCTCCTTTAATTTGATAATATTCATAACAGTCACAAATTACCTCAACTTCATGCACTTTTTTAGTTTCCACTGGCTGTCACAGCTATAAAATACTTCATACAGAGAAGAACAAAGAATCCCCACAGCCTCTGGCCTGCTCAGGACACATGTGAAGCCCCAGACCCAGTTCATCGTCCCACTCCCATGTCATTTCAACTTTTCATAGCCTCAGCCAAAAATGCTGCCTCCTCTCTCCATACACAGGCTAGAGTTCCCACTAACTCAGCAATACGAAAACTCCAGTCTCCCTTTTGCATAAATACCATTCCCCTGATACACACATGTATACATAGCCTAAAATAATTTTCACTCTGGATGTGCATAATCCCCACAAACTCATCCTACCCCCCTGCTCAAATGTACGCAAACCTTTTAAGGCTCCACCATTCATTCCTACTTCTAAATATCCACCCAAGCTTCCTCACTTTCCTATAATCCACGTCAATCCCTGGAAATTTATCCCCAAGATGAGTGCAATGATGCCCTTATAGACAGAAATTTACACTGCTTGACACCTGTCACAAATATAGATACCTACAGCTCCTCAGGACACACACAGACTTTTCTCCAAACAGCGCTATCATGACCCCAACACTTGGCAATTGCTACGCTTTTCCATTTGTATCCCATGGCTCAAACAATAAATATCCAGCCTTTCGATTTCATCGCAGCTCCTTACATGTTCCCAGGACACTAACTACTTTGTCTGCTGCCTTAACCCATCTCAACACACAAGTAACAGGGCTTGCTCAGTTGGTGACAGCCAGTTCTCTCAATGTGAGCGCCAGACAACCCAACTTATACGCAATAAGAACATGCATGCCTTTCTGTCCACGTACCATCTCATATTACACACGAAGGTCTCACACATTAAGTCTAACCACACTGGCCACCAAACAAAACAAGTTCAGAACCTTGTAGCAACCTGTTACCACTTTGCCTGTAAGTTGTACATAGGCTTACCACCCAAAGCCTGCCTCCCTCCTCCACATCATTTAGAAGCCAACCAACTTATCACCGTACTTCTCACAACACACACAAGATTGTTTAGCTAGCACTCCTAAATTAATATGCCCTCATGTACCACTATCCCTAAATACACGCGGTTTCACCCAACATCTGCATCCCCACTATATAAACATACCCCTCAACCTACTACAGCACACAAAACAACACACACAGATTTTTCCAGCTGCATCCAGTCCATCAAAATGACTCTCTCCCTTCGACTAGCTACAAACCACAGTAAAAACATACCCACTGGGTTGGCAGGGACAGCAAGCTCCAACCTACAAGGCAAAGCTGCCTTCAACTTCTTTCCCCTTCCCCACTGAAGACGCCCAGGCAAGGCCCATCTGCCAGTGACTTCATCCACTCCGCACACCACCAGCTCGTCACAGGCACTCAGGCCTAACGACAGCTCCTGCCTCCAACACCAGGGCCTTACCCGCAGCTCGCCACCTCCCACCACCGCACCCCGTCGGTAAACACCGGGCCCCGCCGAAGCACGTGCACAGCCCCGGCCCGCCGCCCGCCCCGAACGCAGCCACCGGCCCGCCGGCACCTCCGGCTCGCGCACGGAACTGCCCACACGGGGCCCTGCCCGCCGGCTCCCCCACCCCACACGCAGCGGTCGCCGGCTCCCCTGCCCTCGGCCCGCCCCGCCATGGCACACACAGGGCGGGCCCGGCGGCCCCCATCCCCGGCTACACCGCGGGGCTCGGCTTCCCCGCCACTTCCTCGCCGTCCCTCCCCCGGGCGCCTGCCCTGGTTCCCCCGCCGGGAGCCCGTGTGAGAGCGGCCCCCGGCTCTGTTTTCCTTTCCGCCGGGAAGAGGCCGAGGCCGGGCACTCCCCGCGGACAGACAGGCAGCAGGCCCTGCCCGTCACCGCTCCGGCCCCGCGAAGCAGGCCGGCAGTGCCAGCCTCCGCTTTCCACGGCAAGTGCGCAGGCCCTACCGCTCAGCAACACGCGCGCCCAAGCCCGGTCCAGCCTCTCGGCCCCTTCCCCTTCTCGGACCGGCGCAGACACGACCCTCTCGCCCGTGCCCCACGGTCGGCCCTGATCCCTCTACCTGTCGGCAGACGAGCGCCGGCGTCCCCCGGCGTTCGGGCCCCAGGCGGCCCGGCAGGGCCCGGCCCGGGTGTGAGGGGGCCCGGCCCGGGTGTGAGGGGGCCTGGCTCGGCCTCAGGCGCGGGCTGTCCAGCGCTGACCGCCGCCGGCCACAGTCGCTGCCTGCTCGCGCACTCCGAGCGCCGCCAGCAGCGCGGACATGTTGGGAGCCTCTGTCCCAAAGGCCGCCGCTAGGCCCGCCCTCCCCGCCGCCCACGTCAGAGCGCTCCGGGAGGGGCGGGCGGGGCACGGCCAACGGCCCCGCCCCCACCGCCCCGCCGCCGTTCCCGCACGGGCCGCCGCACGTCTTTCTCAGCTTACTGGTTGGTGCTGCCGTCGCTCATCTCGTCCCGCCCCCTTCCTGTTGGCCATTGGCCTTCTGGCGTGCCGATTCTACCGTTCCCCGGTGTCATTGGTCTATCCATTCGCTGCTCACCCGCCCGCCCCGCACAGAAGCCTTTTTCTGATTGGGCATTTCCTCTCTGCTTGGCAACTATTGGCTGTGGCTCTTGTCAGCCAAGACGCTGGCGCACGGAATCTTTCTCCGCACTTTTTTTTACCCGGCCTCGTAGCCTAGCCTGTCACTGAGCGCCCTTGCCCTTCCCAGCCCCTTTCCATCCGCCGCATTTTTTTCCTCCCGGCGCGGTTTGCCTGCAGGCCACTGGCTCCCAGCGCCCTCACTCCCGCAGCCTTTCTCGCCCCGGCTGCCTCTCGCGAAATGGGCGTGAATCGCCCGGTGGATGTCTTCTCCTGATTGGCCGTCGCTCCTGCCAATAAAGCGGGTGCAGGGGCAGGGCCGCCGCGACCGCAGAGCGCGTCCCGCTCCGCGCGGCGCTCGACATGGCGATTGGCCGCGGGGAGGGGGGAAAGGTGCGCGACCTCCCCCTTGTCCCACGGGGGGCGACAAGGGGTACCCGTATGTTCGCGCGATTACATCACTGCCAGCCAATCGGGGAGTGCGGGGTCCGTTGCGGGCGGGGTCCGGCGCCTGCCTGCCGTTGCGCTTCACGCGCCCATGGGGTGAGGCGGGGGGGTTGGGTTGCCGCCGGCTCCCGCCTCGGTGGGCGGGGCCGCCATTTTTACCACAGTAAAGGATGAGGCTGCGGTTGTTTCACTCATCTGTGTTCGCTGTGCGCCGGCAGGGCTCGAGCGCCGTGGTCCGCCTCAGGGGACGGACGCCTTCCACAGGGTTGCCCGAGGGAGTCTCCTCGGAGCGGCCCTTTTCGCCGCCGGGCCCGGGCGGGTACGCGGGCTCGGGGGGAGGCAGCCGACCACCGGCACCGGTGCTGCTGTCAGCGCGCCGCCTGAAAAGTGGCATCAGTTATGAGAGGGCGAAAGCGGCGACTGCTCTCAGCCGTCGGTCCCTCCGGCTCCAGCGAGAGCCTCCCCCTGGGGGACCATAATTAACCCCCTGCTTGGGCTTGCTTACCCTTTAGCTTCGTTCTCGCCCCCAAGCAAAAATGTTTATTCTGGAAGGCGCATGAAAATCTGCCTGATGCCTCATATTCCCTTGCTAGTCCCTCATTCAACAGGCTGAAACCAGCTGGGGTTCCAGCAGTGTGCCCAGGTGGCCAAGAAGGCCAACAGCATCCTGGCTTGTATCAGGAATAGTGTGGCTAGCAGGACCAGAGAAGTGATTTTGCTGCTGTGTTTGGCACTGGTGAGGCAGCACCTTGAATACTGTGTTCAGTTTTGGGCCTCTCACTACAGGGAAGACATTGAGGTGTTGGAGAGAGTGCAGAGGAGGTGACAAAGCTGGTGAGGGGCAAGTCTGATGAGGAGCGGTTGAGGGAACTGGGGCTATTCAGCCTGGAGATAGGGAGGCTGAGGGGAGACCTTATCACTGTCTACAACTACCTGAAAGGAGATTGTAGCATGGAGGGTGTTGGTCTCTCAAGTAGCAAGTGATAGGACAAGAGGAAATGGCCTCAAGTTGTGCCAGGGGAGGTTTAGATTGACGAGGTTCTTAGGGACATGGTTTAGTGTTAGAGTTAGATTATATGGTTGAACTTGATGATCCTTAAGGTCTCTTTCAACTGAAATGATTCTATGATTCTCTCTCTCCGGAGAGGTACCCAGCCCCTGCCTTGCCCTGCAGCCCTGTGTGGCACTTGTGCTGACTGTGGTTCGATGCTGAAGTCTTTCCTCACAAGCTAAATGGTACAGAAGTGATGTCCTTGCCTTACACTCCCAACTTCCCAAACTTTAACGTGCCCTCTGTACAAATGGCTTACAAATTTGCACACTCTTGGTAGCCTGCCGTTGTGCCCTTGTCATACCTGACACTGAAGTGTTTCCTCCCCGCATGCTGTATGCATCAGTGGGAATGAACACTTGCATGCAGAACTTGAGATCATAGGTCAAAGCACAGTTTATGTTGAATTTTTATTTATCTGTCTGTCTATTCTGGATTGTTTGCAAAGGTGTTGGCCCTGAAAACGTGGGAAATTTCCCTTCTGGAGCTGGCGTTTTCTCCCAGTCTTCAACAAAGACATGCTATGGGGTTCTTTCTCCAGGCTCTCTGGAGTTATTTCCACAATACAGATAATACTGTGCAGCTTTTAGTTCTAAGGTCGTCAGCACCACCACTCACATAAGAAAATCCTTGCACAGGGCTCTGGAGGCACTTTGAGCTCAGGTAAGTTATACGACTGCTGCTCTAAGAGCTGAAGCTTTGCTTTCTGTGGGTTTGTGTGTGACTTCTCTGCAACAAGAAGATGGGAAAGGTCACTCCAGCCTGACAGTGCTGTTTCCCACAGCTCTCCACGGGTTGACAGAGTTGATTGAGAATGAAACCCAGATTGCCTCAGCACAGGCACTCGTGAGCAGCTTCAGAAACTGCCAGAAGCCTGAGACTGTGGTTAGCCTTCTGTCATAGAAAACTTGCTCATAGACAAGCTAATTTGAGTGCTCAGACCCAGCTGCCAATCAGCCTAGTTAACTTTGCAGTGTCCACATGATCTGGGACTCAAAATACTTCGATATATCTATATCTAGCTATGGATTTTTTTTTTTTTTCCCCCCTCAGACTTGTATCTTGTAGTCATTTAACCTCAATTCATGTATTATTAGAGCAATGACAAATCTGGCTAAAAAATACTATGTAAACTTCATTCAGCCTACATAATTCTCGGACTTTTGAAATAGCTTTTATTTCAAGTGATCCACCAGGAATTTTTGGAGAGCCTGTCACTTTTTAAACTCAGGGTAAATCTTGCACAGATTTCAGCAGGTACAGACCTGGGCTGTAATTTCATCAGGTCTCTGTTTACGCCCTCTACTTTGTTTCTTGGTTACCTGCCAGAGAGATACCATAGGTAGCATCAGATAATTTTGCTCAGTATACTCAGCTGCTACTGACTCCTCCACCAGCCATTCCTCCCACAGTGACTCTTAAAACAAAAACGTACGTAAATATTGAAGGAAATAACTATTTAGTCTTTCAGTTGTCATTCAAACTTTCTGATCCTGCCTTTCTCCTTCCTTCTAGGTTGGACACTTCTGTTCTTATCCTCTTCATTCCACCTTCAGCTCTAACTGCATGTATCATTTTATAACAAATTTAGGAAAATATAAAATTCTTCCTGATCATATCACCTAATTACCAGGACAACCTTTACATAATTGTCTTCCCAAAATAAGAAATACTATCCTACATTATCTCTAATGTGATAAATCATATCCCCTCTTGCTTCCCAAACATGACCTGCTTAAACGTTAGAGATGATTAACTAAAAATCTACACCCTGCACACGAGTCTTTAACCCAGCATAAACAGCACATTCCTAATCACTAGGAAATGTGCATATCTGACTGGTTTATGTGAGCTAAAATGAAACGCTGGTGTTGCTCAAGAGGTGTGTGTGGCAAGAGGAAAGTGGCAAGTAGCACACTGACAGGCAGCCGGGGCAGCGGGTGAAGTAATAAGTAGGTGAAATAATGGTTGCATGTGGCAATGTGGAGTTAATGGCTAATCTAGGGATTTTGTGCCTTTTCGTGGCTGGCCCCAGCTAAGCTTTGTGTGAGATTACTAAAGCGGGATATGTGTTCGTGAGAATATGTGTGTGTTGGATTGACAGTAAATGTGTGCATGCCTGATAGCATGTGCATTTCTTAATGTATGCAATGTCTGTGTGACTTTTAGTGCTGATGAAAATAACTATGAAATATAGAAATGTTAACTGATAAATGGGAAATAGATTGTACAGGATAAAGGTAATTTGCAAACAGCTTTGTTTGGTGCTGCATTTAAGAGGAATGAATGTGAGTTCCTACCACACAGAGGTTTAAAATTTCCTCTTTTTTACATTCTTTTATTGTTGGTGAATAGATTTGTCCTTTTAGGAGTAGCTGGTGGTGAATGTCAAGAATTAATTTCATGTTCAAATGATTGAGCTGTAAAACAAGCCTTGAAAAAATGTCAGTAACTTTGGGAAACTACTCGATCTGACAGGATTTTTACATTGTTATCTCACCATTTACCCTTGGTTTTGAGCTTTTAAAAAGTTAGCTTTTCATCTGAAGCATGGATCCATCTCGTGTTTTAACTGGCCTTCACACTGCTTTGACCACAAGTGGCAACTGCTCTAGTTTCACAAGAAAGCATTCTCTGACATTGAGAATATTCATCATACGTGACTATTTTTTATATGCAAAGCAAACAAGCTCTTTCATTTTCAGCTGAGTAACTTCCCTTGGAAATGAATTCACTAAACAACAGTAGTTAAGTTCTTCACCACTTCCCTGTGTACCCCTTCCAGATTACACCATCTATGAAGAAAGGAAGGAAATCACCATAGATAATAAGGTCATCTTCATATTAAGAAATTAGTAGAGAAAATTTGGAAAGATTCATGTAATATTTCATTGTGGTTTTGCTCAACAAGAGGAAGATTAAATGCTCATACATCAATGGGGAATAGGAATAATGTGGGATGAGTGGCAAAGAAAAAGGTAGAGATGCAGACAAAGGCAAGAACAAAGTAGTGTTAATGTGTCAAAATGAAATAACTGAAAAGCGGATATGCTATTTCCAGCATTTTGGGGAAGACAAGTGGTGGAATTTCATAAAACAGTTCATGACACCCTCCTTGTGATAAAAGAAAACTTATGGGATTCCCAACTACAACACATGGATTAGAGGGTATTTGCAGTTCAGGAAACACAAAAGTGAAAATAAAGATGCATGATAACATTCTATGTTAAGGAAGCAATGTTCTGTAGATAAACGAGATCATAATTTAGTTCCAGTTTCTTTTTGGAAGAGATAGTCACGGAGTGTATTGAGAGGAGAGGGCTGTTAGATCATTACTGACCCCTTGGTGGAGGTTTTGAAGACAGCTGATACAGAAAACTCTGTATCATTAAAGAGATGGTACTGCTTGGATACAAAGAACCAGTCAGTGAGATTTCGAAATCCCAGTTAATATTTTGGGGAATACATGCTACTCAGAGTTGGGGCCAGACATTCTGGACTGTGGTAGTCAATAAATTCCTCCTCCAAACCGTGACTGAGCCTGTAAGAAGTAAAGCTTTCAAATGGTTCAAGAACATGCTCCCAAAGGCCTGCCTGTAGATAATAACCCTGGAGTAGGTGATCACAAGCTGTGTGACGAAAGGTCGGAGTGAAAGAAAGAACATTCTCAGTTTCAGGAAGGCAAACTGTGATAAATGAAGGTATCTAGCAATAAAATCAGTTTGTATAATGAAAATAGAAATTTGAATGTGGAAGAAGCCCTATCTTGAAACAAAAACTGCTAATTCCATTGGGATCCTGTATCTCACTCAAGGCAGAAAGGTTTATGGGTAGAAGCCTAGAAGGTCTTCCTTACAAGGAAGACAAGTGGCATTGAGAGAGGTAAGAGTTATAAGCAGAGAGCATATAGCAAAACAGAAAAAAAAAAAAAAAGGTCTGGTTGAGGAAAGATCTCAATAAATGTGAGAATGAAAGGAGAATTTATCTGGAAAATCAGGTCAGTTTGGACCTTGCGTATGATATTTGGAAAACCAGCAAGATGTTATCCAGCTATGACATAATATTGTATGAAAGAAGTGATGTCACTTTCCAGTGAGGAAGAAGTGGGGTTTAGAGATAGTCTACATCTGATTTTAAAACTAAATGCATATTTTGTATTTTCAGTAAAGATGGTGATGTTGAACATAGGGTTAGAGGGCAGGATGGCTAATAGCTAGGAGGGAAAGGAAATTACTAGTATTGCCTATAAGATGAAAATAAAACACAGTCTTCAGCCTCTGGGTAGAAAGAGCAAATAATGCCCATTCCAGAAGTCAGAAAAGTGTCAAATGAAATAACTTGTCTCATAGTAAGCTTTTAAAAGTAATATAGTAGGAAATGAGAAAGAGTAATGTTTGTTTACAGAAGGTGGATCATACCAGATTAACCTAGTATCTTTCTTTGATAATATCATTCAACTTCTAGAGACAGGAGGAGGTGATAGGAATTAGCAGAGCAGTATCAGAAATGAATGGAGGTGGTGGACTATCCATATAGGATAAAGCAACATCACAGGTGAAGTATCTGAGTAAAGGTTGTTCTCTTTCTCCTTCCCATCCCAAGATCAGTTTTGAGTTTAAACCTATTAGAAATTTTCCTTAAGGACAGTGACAGAAGAAGGTAATGGGAAATAAATTTGTAAATGACCCAGTGCTCAGTGGTACCAACAGTAAGGAGAACTAGGAAACCATACACAATTCATCTGATGGAGAAATAGAAATGCAGTTAACGTCAAGAGTCTAAAGTGAGACCTTTGGGGATTAATGTCAGAAATTTCCTCTAGCAGATGGGAGCTCATCACTT
The DNA here is from genome assembly GCF_037038585.1 of Patagioenas fasciata. NCBI lineage: Eukaryota > Metazoa > Chordata > Aves > Columbiformes > Columbidae > Patagioenas > Patagioenas fasciata. Next base: position 33,025,892 of record NC_092522.1, on the reverse strand, counting down.
CAAAAAGATGCTGGAGAAGGACAGAATATTCTAGTTTATCACAGCATGATATGAAATGCCATGAAGTTTCAGCACTAGAAAGAAAAATGCAATCTTAAGCATGGCTGGGCAACAGGTTAAGTGCCCTCACACAGGCACTTAATTGGCAGTGTGGAAGTACTTACTCAGAGCTCCACACAGGCAGCCATGAGCTGGCTTTGAGATGTAACAAACTGAAGGGGTTGATGTGCCATGATTATTTCTGTTGCTTTCATTTAGGCTTTGTCCATATTGTTGAATTGGGTAGGGACAGCCAGCCACAAGCTGTCAAGCCAGTTTGAAATTAAGCCATGACTTAGCATGGCTTAATAAGTTACTACTCCACAGACAAGCTGTAATAACTGCCTGTGTATGCGCCTAGCTCATCCAGCTGCTGAAGTACAATGTGTTAGTTTAAGCTACTGTACACTGCTATGACATCCTAGCTGATAAGCAGTCATTTGCCTTGGTAACCCAGTCACTTGTGAGCATATGTTCACACTTTTTCTCCATGCTACTGGGATGCTCAGAACTCAGTGCATTGTTGTAAGTAGCATGGGAGATACACTATAAGTGTTAGTTTTGTTTACTTCTTGCTGAGAGGTCTCCTTTTGCAGTCCAAAATCTTGCTAAAAATTGTACTTCGATGTTAGAATACAAATTTTTGCTTAGACTTGTCTCACCCGTCGTACTTAATGTGTCTTCATCATTATTCCTGCCCTGGTTTGTTCTTCACTATCTGGACTTTAGATTACTTTTTCTACCCTTTGACTGAAGTATTTTAAGAGAGCTTAAAATGTTTTAAGAGAGCTTAAAATGCTTTAGGAGAGTTCAAAAGCTTAAGCATAATCAACTGGATTGTACTTACATTCTTATCTTTAAAGCCTGTGTTATGTTCTTATCATCTTTTAAGCTTATGTTATTGAACAAGTCAATCAAGTTTCACTAGCAAGCTTGCTTTTAGACTCCATAAAATACACAATTTCTGGTAACAACATCCTCTCGATTTTTAAACACGTTTCAAATGCTGTATAGATACAATGTCATATAGTACCAACAATTCTAATGAAAATTCACAAATAAGCATGAGATTCAAAAAGAAAAAAAAAAACTGAATACATTTTCACTGAAATCTGCAGCTATTAATGGAGATACATTACTGCCAATGCAACTTCCTTGCTACCTTTTCCTGCCCACTTACACTTCTGTCCTAAGCGTGTCTCTGATAGTAACGTAATTACAAGTCAATAGCTTCCTTCTTAATCTTTGTGATATTTTCCTAGTTCATATGGGAGCATCGTGACTGTTAATTCATTATTTTACCATTCCTTACTGTAACTATGAGAAGTAATTGCCTGGGAGACTGGCAAAGGTTGCTTCATAAAATCAGTGACACTTTATAAATACTTTCCCACATTTTCATTCACTATCGTCTCTTTTTTTCTCCCTGTTTTTGAGGGAGAACAACAGCTTGAGAGCCCTAGCAAGAGAGGGGGCTTGTAACACACATTGTTCTCATCTATCCTTGGGTAAGAGAAGCTGCCTAGAATGAGGCAACACATCAGGCAGAAGCAATCTGATCTATGTGAGTGGTTTGTATTATTTGAGGATGTTTCTGGTGAGGGCATTCTGTTAAGATCAGCCAAGATGTTAAACTGGAATAGATGTGACTCATCATCGTTCTGAAGGGAAAAACACCAGCAACCAAACTGTGCACAGCATGAAGGGTTGCCCTAACACACACTTGAAATGTTAACGATGAGCAAAGTGAGTCTTGAGAAGATTTTGCCTTTTTTGTTGTTGGTGGTGGTGGTTTTTTTCCCCCAAAGGCTGAGGGGGTCAAATGTTTTGTTCTGACAGAAACTTCATGCATGTCCAATAGTTGACTGACCCTTTTCCCAAAGAACCAAACTGCAGCAGGGGCTGTTGATTAATTTATAGATGCATGCAGCTGATGAATACCAGTTTAAGTAGGAAGGAAAGGTGGCAAGAAATCAAACAAACCAAGAAACATAAGCCCACAGCAAGGAATGGGTCACTGTTTCTCTAAAATCCTGTAGTGTCTAAGCAGTGCACTCTGGTATTGGTCTCAGTAGTGCACAACCCCAGAAGAAGTGACCCAGCAGGCCAGAGCTGCAGACGTGACTGCTTGTGAACTTGCTAATGGAAACACTTGGTGGTGACTCAAGGAGTCTCCAACAGCAAACCCATCTGATAACATCAGCACGCTGCACACCAGCTTGCTGGGACGGAAAGCTGATACATCTCATTGGCCAGAGGGATAACACTGGCTTCAAATTGAGCTAAGTTGGTACAAACAAAACAAAACAAAACAAAAAACAACCAACCAACCAACACCCCCCACCCCCCCCACACCCCACCAAACAAATAGTTAATTCTTCCTGCTCTGCATTTCTGTAGGATGGCTTGATAGGTGCTATCCCTGACCATCAAAGTGGTTCATGTCAGTCACATTGTGGCCATTTCAATTTTGAGCTCTGAGCAAAGTGCCTAGCCTTCTGCATGCTAAATCCAGGTACATTCCCTGCATTGTTTTGCAGTATCCGCTGTTCAAAAATTAACATTTTTAATGTTAAAACATACATAATTAATCTTCACAAAGAAAAGCGAAGTAGAATGTAGGCCAGGTTCCATGTTGTTATTTATTAAGGGGTTTTTTTGAATTAACAGAGTTGTGTTGTTTCATTTGGGTTGTTTTTTGTGGTGGTGGTGGTGATGGTGCTGTTTTTCCAATTATATAATAACAGATAGAACAACTGTTTTAAGGTAAATATATTGTTTTAGTTTTGAAAGTAATGTTAAATCCTTCTTTATGTAGTTATCAAATCCCTCCTAAAAAAAAGAAAACGTGTGTATTGCTTGCTGGCATGTCCACATGGAGATTATTAATGACAAGGGTATTAATTTATATAAGCTTCTAGAAATTATGTTCGTGTCTGGACAGAAGAAAAAAAACACAACACATTTCAGATACATTCTCACCATGGTGACCTACAAGAGAACTGTCACAACAGAAGCTGCTGTTGCCACTACAATTTCCAGAGCTCTTGCTGTTCGTGTTGTTGCTGAAGAGAAAATCCACTGCCCTTCACTGCACTTAATGTTCAGTAAGATCAGATTGCAGCTTAAAGATAATGTTCACACTTTACTGTACATCTGTATCAAAGAGAAAATGAGATGATCAAAATATGCCAACTATAATAATAGTGTCAACACTAAGTATGCCGTGTACTTCTTTCGAGGTACTGAGTGATCTGACTCCCTCCTGTTTCAGCAGAGGGAAGCCAGCATTATGATCACAGCCTTTCGGCTCAGCTCTGCTCAAGCCAGAGCGCTGCTCCTCTTCGTAGGAACATCAGCCAGGGGTCCTGATTTCAGAGAGTTAATTTTCTTCCTAGTAGCTAGCTTTTGGATTTGTGCTGACAACAGCGTGGATAAAACAAGGATGTTTAAGTTACTGCTGAGCTGTGCTTACACAGAGTCAAGGCCTTTTCTGCTTCCCACATCAACCCACCAGCGAGTGGGCTGGGGGTGCACAAGAAGCTGGGAGGAAACATGGCCAGAACAGCTGACCCCAATGGACCAAAGAGATATTCCATACCATATGACATTATGTTCAGCATATAAAGCTGAGGGAAGAAGAAGGAAAAGGAAGAGTTTGGAGCTGACATGTTAAAGTGTTTTGTCTTCCCAAGTAAGTAACCATTACATGTGATGGAGCCCGACTTTCCTGGACACCTGCCTGCCAATGAGAAGCAGTGAATAATGAATTCCTTGTTTTGCCTTTATCTCAACTCACAAGTCTTCTCACTTTCACCCTTCTCATTCTCTCACCCATTCCACCATGGGGGAAGTGAGTGAGCGACTACATGGTGCTTAGTTACTGGCTGGGGTTAAACCACAATACCGGTTGAGAAGCAGAGGGTTGAGCCCCCTCAAATGAAAAATAAAATCTGGTGGTGTTTTTGAAACACAAAAAATAAATTAGTGGTTGCAGTTATCAAAGGAAAAATATAAAATCAAATTAGGCATGTTGTCTCACTGCACCATGAATATAATGAACTCTCTTCCTACACTCCACTGAAGTGCTGCCAGTTAAAAGAAGCATGTTGCAAAGGTCCCTTTTTGCCAACAGAACCACTAAGTCAGGGAAATGTGTAAAGCATGCCTTTTTAACAGGGTATCTGTTGCCCAACTAAAGTGTATTTCAAATGATCAGAAAAGTTTTTCTAACTTCAAAGATAATCTAAAGCTTGCAACAAAATAACATGAGATTTTTAACGTGGATGTTCAGAGATGTGAGCAGTTTCATGAATATCACACGCTGCAGTCCTAAAATGAAAGAAAACCAATGAAGTCCTGGTGATAGGACTTGACATTTTAAAAGCAGTATTTCTGGAAGTGAAAGGGCCCCCAGAAGATCTCTCATTAGCCTGCTTACTACCAAGAAACTCTGGAATGAATAACTCAGAGAAACTGCTGGAATATCGATAATTAACTATGGCTAAGGGAATTAGAGCTGGAAGTTACTATGATAGTAGGGAAGCCTCTGATATGATGAAGTGATGAAGCAAAAGGAATTCAGATTATTTGAGAAAATGCTCCAAATCCTCAGCTGATCATCATTATTAGTGACATCTTATGTGTGAACCCTATGAATAAAGCAACCAATTTTTCATAAGCTGCAAGGTCAGGGTCTAATGCACAGTTGATAGTTTTATTGTATGTAATTTATAATCTTAAAAAGCTGGGAAAAAAGGTTCTTAATAGATATTGTGCTATCTGGGAAATGGAGACCCAAATCAAATTATAATTCAACTGACTTTCTAAGCAAGAATTTAAATCTAAGTTTGGAAATCAGCGAATCAAAGGATCACCGCATATCAGAGACAGTTCAGTGTGAGACAAGCATTAACGCATTGCATTTGTATTCACCTAAATAGCTCACGCTGATCAAAACTACCATACAATGTGTAAGAATTTTCCCTAAATTGAAGGGAGCAATGGAAGGGAGATGGTCCAAAGACATGTTGAGGTTTACCCTTCTCTGCAGTGAGGGAAGTCCCTTATACTTTGGGGAGAAGCAGGCAAAAAAACAACCAAGAAATATATCCTAAAGTGCAGTTCTACTGGCTCCTTGGCTCCCAGAGGCAAGCTGTGACTATCAGAAGAAGGTACAGACTGAAATTAGATTTTCTTGTTTCTATGCTTTTTGTTTGCATGTTTAAGTTTGTTTCCACTTTGTAAGCAGAAACTTAACCCTTGCTTAGCTAGTATAATGTTTTTTCCTCATTTAACTTTGCCTGGTAATAACGGTGATTTCAAGTAACTGTGACAAGCACAAGGCACATTATTTCTGCAGAAGCATCAAGGCCAAATAAATGAGTCGGCACACATACTCTTAGGATACCGACAGCCTGGGAGAAAGTTGAGAAACCAAGGCATTTCTTAACAAATAGTAGGAGTCAGCGTTACACTACAAGAATAAATCTTTCTAGTGTGGCATTCATTGAACATGAGACTGCACAATTGCAGGTGCCCAGCTGAGATTAAATCTCTTAGAGGTTACACAGAGAGTTCTGACAACTACCAAGGATTCAACATATCACAGGGAAGGAGCCGTGAGGTAGAAGAACAGGTGGAACTCCCAAGACAATCAAGCATGAGTGCCATGGGGAGCCACAGAGACTACCAGGATAAGCCAAGTGAATGTCTTACATCTAGAAAAAAGATTCAAGAAATGTAAATATGACATTCTTTTGCAATGGAATATAAGAATAGCAAAATTCAAAAGCCTGGAACAGAAAGAATGACAGAAGACTCTGGAGTGCGCTACTGTGCAAAGCTCTTCAATGATAACAGGCTCAGCTTTTTCATAAAGTATTTGGAAAAAAAAAAAAAAAAAAAAAGAGTTGAGAGGCTCCAGAAGTGAACTGTAGTAAGTGCAAAGGCACATACATAGTGGACACTGCCAAACATGCTGCTGGCACTGTCATATCACATGAGAATACTTAAAACTGGATGACAGTAGTATATAAGTTATAGAAATACAGAAAACCTCAGTGCCAGTTTATTCAGATAGAGAGGGACCTTTGGATATAGGCTTTGCAATGGTGTATTTTTATCTAAGGTAGACCAGTGTGAGCTGAAACTCCATAAACTGGCTATTTTCATTGCAAGGTGGGGCTTGGGAATTTTCACCCCTTGAAAAATATTTTACATTTTCAATTATTAGCATGTTGCTATTACTTGCAGAAAGGAAGATACAAGATTTGCAGAGACATCAAAAAGAGCAGGGGCATTCAGTTTCCAGTGGCTATGAGTTACAGGTTTATTTATTCAGTCTATGACCCTCTGGAATAGGCTGTAGGCAAGATAACTAGCTCTGGTAGTGGCAGTAGCCTACTTCTTACCACCATTCCTTCCAGAGGCTCTTTCCCTGCCCAGCAGTAAAACAGGGGAAGGACGAGAACCCCTTGAGAAAGAGAGCTTTTAGAAATGAGCTACTGTCAGAACAATTAATCCAGTAATCACTCTCTTCTCCTCACAAGTCTGTGGTACTGCTTGGAAAGAAGGAGACCAACCACGAGCTGTCTGAATTATGTGGAAATACTAATCTACTCGCAGCTGCTGTATTTCCTGGGCACTCTTCAGGGTGGGAAACTTGCTGCAAGCAACCTGTTGTATATATATTGTGTATATGGCACTTTCAGGAAATTGCTGTGTCCTGCAGCAAAGGATGGGCTGCAGTACACGGCCATGTCCTGCCACTGCAGAAAGGTGTAGCATCTCCAAAGCGGGCATCGCTGCCATGGAGCATCCAGCAGAAGTCAGGAGAGCAGAGTCCTTTGTGCATGCCTGTTTGACAGAAATCACGGACAACTTCAGATAAAATGTAGACTGTGACTGGCAGTGTAACAAGAGAAGAAATATTAATAGCCAGAACATACAGGGACTGAGGCAGAAACATGTATTTCAGCTCCTGTTCAAACCTTGTCACACAGCTGTGTGGTTCTCCTTGTATCATGCCCCATTACATACAGAATCTTAATGACCTCTGAGGTTTGAAGTAACAAAAAGAAGTTATTCTCTATTTTCAAGCACATTTAACTCAAACCACAAAACCAACAACTTCTGAATTCTAGTGACAGAATTACAAGAAAGCCCTGTGTGAACAATGATGCGGTCAGGAAGGCGAGACTAAAGACTTAAGATCTGTGATTTTTGTTTTCCAGAAGCCAAACAAAGGACTGTACACCCAAAGCACAAGGAAGCCAGTGAAGCAGAAACCACAGGGGATGAAGTGTCCACTCATGCAGCACTTTCAGACTTAGAGGACAGGGCAATTTAGAGATTTAGAGATTTAGAGATCCCAGAGATGAGAAGACAGAATCATAGTGAAACTCATGTAGACTAGGAGTCATGCCTGCCTGACTGCAGGAGCACAAGAAGTAAAACACACAGCCCCAAAACACTGTCAAAGCTGACATACTTTTGAGAAGTTACATAAATTTCCAGGGAAAGAAGGGCGTGCAGCTTGGGGGCATCAACTGGTCCTGCAGATTATTGGAAAGGTGGAGAAAAGTCTAGAGACCTCAATCAACTTACTGAAGCATTTGATCCTGTTTCTTTTGGGAGAAGATGGATGCATCTCATTTTTTGTTGCTTGAATATTCATAAGTCATTTGTCAGAAGAGTTTAAAAAGCAAATCATGCAGGAGTAGTCTAAGCAAAATACTTTTTTCTCTCCCTTAGTCTTTGTGTGGAGGGGAAAGAATCCTGGGCTGAGGATGAGACTATCATAAATCCTGATTTCACAGATATATGAGTCTGTGTCAGAGACTATGTGGTTGAAGAGAAGCATGTATTTGGTTCCAAGAGAGAATCTCACTGGCATTTGTCTCTTCAGTCACTGCAGCTTGTACTGTAACAACAAGAATTACTCTTCAGTCTGCCACATCACATCAGATTTTAGCCAGAAGTCGGAGACAGACAAATAATTGGACTGATCATATTCCCATTAAAGTCTGCCGTACAATTCCTATTTATTTCCGGAAAAGAAAAATTATGTTGAAGATATTTGTAATAGCATTTAAAGAATTGCCTTCACATCTAGTTTCATAGCATTTAATTCGGTTGACTTCAGTAGGGTAGTGTATGATTTTCAGTCTTAAAAATAAAACTAGAATCAGGTCAATTTGTCTCTTTATTAATTATTCATTGCTTAAGCCTAGGGACTGATTGCTGTTGAGGCCTGTACACACTGCTGCTAAAGCCATAGCAAAAAGGCAGTGATTATGCATTAGGCCTTTAGGTCCATAGTTTCAGTAAATTATCACTGCTTCTATATTCCTGCAGTGTTTTCAGACAGACCTTCATATTTGGAAAGTACAGTTGCACTTATCCACATTATTTTTAAAATTTATTTCAAAGGATTCTGCAAAACATAATCTGAACACACATTTAATAAGACATAAATACAAATTAAGGCAACCATTGAAGAAGCGTATCTGTCTCTGTAGTTAAAGCCCACTAAATTAAATTTTAAAGAATTTACTCAGACTGGAAATCGTATCACTGTGTGTGGGCATAGAAGAAGGCTCAGTAAATTCTGGCTCGGTGGGTGAGTCAGCGTGAGTCATCAGCAGACATACCATCCTACGGTTATATGAATCCACAAGGTACATTTAGAAACACTTCACAGTAACAAAATAATGCCATCTTCCTGCTTTTTGTCTAGATGACATCAATGACAGGCTCAACTTCCCTAAAATATTGTAGGTGTTCTAAGCTTAACATGGGAAGTTAAAAAAAAAAAATTCCTCTTCATTTTGGTATTTTCATTAAGCAAAGCTAACAAATATGAGAAGTTGTTAGGCAAGCTTCATGTTGTTAATAAAATCATTTACATAGTTGCATTACACTGACAGACAACTGAGCAACATCTGCTTTTCAGGTGGATTTCTTATTACTAGATTGAAACATGAGGAGCTTCTTTTCGTCTCTTCCAATTTCAGTTGTTTCTATCGCTCAAAATGTATAAGATGCTATGACAAATGAAGTTATTTAGTTGACATCATTAACTGTTTCATAAGCAAAATGGTGTCTGACTGATCACCTCAACCCAGTCTGGAAACCAAGTCCATGGCCATGATTAGTCACCCACTTGGTCCCACTCATTACAGTGATGCCACAGAGATGCAGCCAGATTCACATCCACTAATCCAATTACAAACTAGAGGCCATGGTTCTATCAAATATGTCAAAATCTGTGTAAATAGAAATGGCTTAACCTCTTTTAGATTGTACACTCATTTCTCTGCTCTCTCTACAGCTTGGCAAATGCATTCTGAATTTGTTCTCTCATTATTCTCAAGGGGAGGATGTTTCCTGGATTTACTCCTGACTATTATGTTTTCTTTTTCTAATAATTTAATTTCTCAGGTAAGTTGTCTCTGTATCACCTCCTTATTATTTCAGGCAATTATTAATAATAGTGCCCTTCATTTGCTATTGCTACATGAAAGTAGTCTTAGTAAAAACTTGCGTTGTTTGGTGTTGGGTTTTTTTGTTGTTGTGGGGATTGGGGGGGGGCTGTTGTTGTTGCTCTTTTTTAAAATTATTTTTATTATGTGAATTATATATTAACTCTTATACACTGAGTAGAGAGGGTACACTTGCTTGCACTGCTACCTCTGCCTATATTTGTAGAGGCATTAACCATGGCTGGGTCTTGTCTATTGGACTGGGCCCTTCGTTTGGATGAGGAAACACCAATTTTGTGAACCTTGTTGAACTAAGGAGTGCAACAGTGTCATTATGACAGGTAACATTAGGCACACCTTGCAGAAGAGCATAAGTCCCTTGAAAGCTTTGCAAGAAGCTCTGAGGGCAAAGTATTTTGTGAGTGTTGGAGGCACCTTAATGCTGGATTTGGGCTTCCGGTCTTTAAGTGCAACCACAAGGACAAGCTCAAAGCCACATTTAGCAGATGTCCCTGCTGTTTACTCGCTGGGCAATCAGGGTTGCCACTTCCCCACACACAGCCCAAAGATTTCAGCACTTAACCCAAGCTGTAAATAAAATCAGTGAGCAAGATGGCTCATATTGATAGCTAGCATGTTGCGAAAAATGCCCGCAAATAAAGTCAGAAATACTTTCCTTCGACCATGTTTGCTCAATAATAATATTCAGTAATAGCTTTACTTCAAAGATTTTACTCAAAATCTTGTTCAACACTCCTGCTTTTTGACTGTAAACAGTGGAGAATGGAAAGCATTTTCTGCAGAAAAACTCATTACTGTAGATACATACGCAATACACACTTATGTACATACACATACTTATCTTTTTAGAATATATTATCTACATTTAGTCTTTCCACATAAAGTAAATATTTAATATGATTTGTGTATTTTAAGCTGTATTTTATACAAAAATCACAGTATCACAGTATCACAGTATGTTTGGGATTGGAAGGGACCTCAAAAGATCATCTAGTCCAATCCCCCTGCTGGAGCAGGAACACCTAGGTGAGGTCACACAGGAATGTGTCCAGGTGGGCTTTGAATGTCTCCAGGGAAGGAGACTCCACAACCTCCCTGGGTAGCCTGTTCCAGTGCTCTGTTACCCTCACTGAGAAGAAGTTCTTTCTCAAATTTAAGTGGAACCTCTTGTGTTCCAGCTTGATCCCATTGCCCCTTGTCCTATCATTGTTTGCCACTGAGAAGAGCCTGACTCCATCCTCATGGCACTCACCCTTTATATATTTATAAACATTAATAAGGTCACCCCTCAGTCTCCTCTTCTCCACACTAAAGAGCCCCAGCTCCCTCAGCCTTTCTTCATAAGGGAGATGCTCCACTCCCTTAATCATCTTTGTTGCCCTACGCTGGACCCTCTCCAGCAGTTCCCTGTCCTTCTTGAACTGAGGGGCCCAGAACTGGACACAATATTCCAGATGGGGTCTCACCAGGGCGGAGTAGAGGGGAAGGAGGACCTCTCTCGATCTACTGACCACCCCCCTTGTAATACACCCAAGGATGCCATTAGCCTTCCTGGCCACAAGGGCACAGTGCTGGCTCATGGTCATCCTGTTGTCCACCAGGACGCCCAGGTCCCTTTCCCCTACACTGCTCTCTAATAGGTCATGCCCCAACCTATACTGGAACTTGGGATTGTTCCTGCCCAGATGCAGGACTCTACACTTTCCCTTGTTAAATTCCATCAGATTATCCCCCGCCCAACTCTCCAGCCTGTCCAGGTCCCGCTGGATGGCGGCACAGCCTTCTGGCGTGTCAGCCACTCCTCCCAGCTTAGTGTCATCAGCAAACTTGCTGATAGTACACTCAATTCCCTCGTCTAAATCATTAATGAATATATTGAATAATATTGGCCCCAGTACTGACCCCTGAGGCACTCCACTAGATACTGGCCTCCAACTGGACTCCGCACCATTGACCACCACTCTCTGGCTTCTCTCTTTAAGCCAGTTTGCAACCCACCTCACTACTCTATTGTCGAGACCACACCTCCTCAATTTAGCTGTGAGGATGCTGTGAGGGACTGTGTCAAAGGCTTTACTGAAGTCAAGGTAGACCACATCCACCGCTCTGCCATCATCCATCCACCTTGTTACATTCTCATAAAAGGCTATGAGGTTGGTCAAGCATGACTTACCCTTGGTAAAGCCATGCTGACTGCCCCTAATGACCCTCTTATCCCTGATGTGCCTTGAGATGGCACCAAGGATAAGCTGTTCCATTACTTTCCCAGGGACAGAGGTGAGGCTGACCGGTCTATAATTACCCGGGTCCTCCTTCTTGCCCTTTTTAAAGACTGGAGTGACATTTGCTTTCCTCCAATCCTCGGGCACCTCTCCCGTTTCCCAAGACTTGGCAAAAATGATGGATAGCGGTCTAGCAATGACTTCAGCCAGTTCCCTCAGCACCCGCGGATGCATCCCATCTGGACCCATGGATTTATGGACGTCCAGACTACTTAATTGTTCCCTAACCCAGTCCTCATCGACTAAAGCAAACTCCTCCATTAACCTGGCTTCATCTGGGGTCTCAGGGGTACAGGGTTCCCCAGGACATCCTCCAGCGGAGTAGACAGAGACAAAGGCGGCATTCAGCAATTCTGCCTTCTCTGTGTCTTCTGCCACCAGGGCACCCACCTCATTCATCAGTGGGCCTACATTGCCTCTGGTATTAGTTTTATCTGCTATGTATTTGAAAAAGTTCTTCTTGCTGTCCTTGACCCCTCTCGCCAGCTGTAATTCTAAGGAGGCCTTGGCTACCCTAGCTGCCTTCCTGCATCCTCTAACAGCAGCCTTATGTTCCTCCCAAGTGGCCAGTCCCTGCTTCCATGACCTGTAAACTCGCCTCTTCTGCTTGAGCATACCCAACAGATCCCTATTCAACCACGCAGGCCTTCTGGCTCCCTTCCTCGACTTCCTACGTGTGGGGATGCTCTGATCCTGAGCATGGAAGAAGCAATCTCTGAATGCAATCCAGCTCTCTTGGGCCCCTTTTCCTTCAAGCAGTCTTGCCCATGGGGTTTCCCTCAGCAGTTGCTTGAAAAGGCCGAAATTAGCCCTGCCAAAGTCCAGGGTTGCAATTCTACTTGCTATTCTGTTCCTGCCACACGAGATGCTGAACTCCACCATCTCGTGGTCACTGCAACCCAGGCAGCCCTCAACCTTTACTGCTTCAACCAGACCCTCTTTGTTAGTGAGGATGAGATCCAGCAGTGCACCTCTCCTGGTCGGCTCCTCCACCATCTGCATGAGGAAGTTATCATCAATGCACTGGAGGAACCTCCTGGACTGTGGCTGGCTGGCTGAATGGTCCTTCCAGCAAACATCAGGGAAGTTAAAATCACCCACAACAACCAGGGCCTGTGACTGTGAGGCCACTCTCAGCTGCGCATAGAAGGCCTCATCAACTTCCTCAGCCTGATCTGGTGGCCTGTAATAGACACCTACAACAGTATCACCCCTACCAGCCTGTCCCTTGATCCTGACCCATACACTCTCAACTCGTTCCTCATCTGCTCCTGGGCAGAATTTAGTACATTGCAGTTGCTCTCTCACATAGAGAGCAACTCCACCACCACGCCTGGCTGGCCTGTCTTTCCTGAAAAGGGCGTAGCCATCCATGACCACATTCCAGTCATGTGAACTGTCCCACCACGTTTCTGTAATTGCCACCAGATCATAATCTCCCGACCGAACATAGGATTCTAACTCCTCCTGCTTATTCCCCATGCTGCGCGCATTGGTGTACAGGCATTTCAGGGAGCGAGCAGAGCACACCAATTTCTCCCTAGGGGCACAGGAGGCCACCCGGTCCTCATCTGTTTTAGAATGCTGCCCCTCTGGGGCAAGCCCAACTACAACCCCATCCCCCTTCGAGGCTAGTTTAAAGCTCTCCAAATGAGCCCAGCTAATTCCTGCCCCAGCATCCTTTTGCCTCTGCGAGATAAGCCTTTCCTGCATAACACTGTCTATTTTAGAAAACTCATTATCAAATGTTGCTGGAAGCAACACTCAGTCTTCTGATGTATTGCTCTGTCTTCACTATTCCCTATGATTAAAGTGTGTTGATGAACACTGGTTTAAATTATTTTAAAAATGAGGTAAATTCCCCATTTCCTTATGCTTTGTATCAGCTACTGAAATTCACATTTTCTGTAATTTGGCTGGAGTTTTTTTCCAAACTTCCTATGAATAGTGGATATCCACTCTGGTAACCATACAACAGGTTCAGAACAAAGGATTTGTCAAAGAGGATTTAATTACCTAGCTTCAGTAGATGACACACCAAACAATAATTCTTGAGTTACTTTTGAGGGAGGATTCCTCTTCCAGCAGAGGTCATCAGAGCCTGAAAGAGGTGCACGGAATTCCCTTCTCTTTTACCACAAGTTCTCCCAGAAGAAACCTTAAAACTGAAATTCACAAACTCACACCTAAAAACTTCCAGGCAGGCCTACAAAGATGGAGGCCTTATAAGTAATAGAATCATAGAATCATTTCAGTTGGAAGAGACTGTTAAGGCCGAGTCCAACCATTAACCTAAATCTAGCACTAAACCATGTCCTTAAGACCCTCATCCACACATCTTTTAAACACTTCCAGGAATGATGATTGCATGATGATTGCACCACTTCCCTGGGCAGCCTGTTCCAGTGCTTTACAACCTTTTCCATGAAGACATGTTTCCTCATATCCAATCGGAACTTTCCCTGGTGCAACTTGAGGCCATTTCCTCTCATCCTAGTCTAGTGAACAGGCCCACAAGAGGGAAAACCACAGCTGTATTTACGCCCTTTCCACCCTTCAGTGCATTCAGGTGCATTTAAAAGCAAATTTCTCTGCCATGTGAAAGAGCCCCAGTTCCTGCTCAGCCTCCTGCCTACCTGGGGAGTGGAAGCTGGAGGCTCTCAGCTACTCTGGCAGCTTCTGCTCATCCCTGTTCGGGCTGTCTTAAGGGGTGGGATGGGTTCATGTTCAGGTCTTTGGTATATCTTGGCGTTGGGGCTGCTACGCACTTCAGCTACAGCCATTGAACAAGCATCTAAAGAAGTATTTAGATACCTCAGTCCCCTTGAGACCTCACGTAGGACTCTCAATGAGGTAATTCCAGCCCCTGTGACTGGGTAACTAGCTGACATCACAAGTCTTCAGGAGGGCTTATTCTGAGGGTTTAGCATACTTATTCTTTAAATTCTTCATAGCCCCTGTAGTGCTGATTTTCTGATTTAAGTTATTCCTGAATGGACTTATGATATCACCCACTGTCTAAATAGACAGAGAATGAATTCAGCTGAAGAAATACATCATCATTCTGTATTCTGTGTCCTTGCTGGAAAGGGACTAATAAAGGCTTTTTCTATTCTAGCAACCAGTGGATTCCCTAAGATGAAACTGCTGAGTAATCTTGATCATTTTCCAGTATGCTGCTTCATTTAATGTGATTTAGAGCATCATTTTCATGCCCATAGCATTTAGGTAATCACTAGCTAAGAGTCACTGATAGTATCAAACATTCAGCTCTGCCATGGAGACCTGCTGCTACATTTTCCAGCTTTGGTAAATTGGATGTCAAGATCAGGTAAAAGTGTTGATGTTTCAAATAAAGGAAAGAGAGGAAGTGGAAGAGAGAACGAACACAAGAGGGAAAGGAAGGAACGAAGGAATAAAACTCTGGAGAAAAAGATTGAGCTACGTTTTCCATTATTTTTTTATGTAAAATAGCTGTTTAAACACTCATACAAATTGTTATTTTTCAGCAACCTTTAATTTTCCTACTTGTTTGACAAAAAGTCAAATAACGTTTCTAAAAGTAAAAGTGAAGCATGACAGAATCAAACTAAGCTTGTTCATTGACAGTGACCTTTATACTTTGGCAATATTTAATATCACTTCTATTTTTCTTTCACAAATATAAAGACTATATAAAATGCAGGACAGTGGGGAATCTGACAGTATTTTACATATCTCTGTTTATATTTGTGGACTGCATGCATATACATACATTTATGGAATTCTGATTTTAAAAAATCACAGCTTTGACTTAAAACTAGTCAATACTACCTGAGTTAATTGACATACATTATTTTCCCCCTTAAACTTATGAATGTAGGCACTGCTTAACCCAGGCTTCTGCAGCTACAGGCAGAGAGAGTGGAGGTGGCAGGGCGCTGGAACATGGACATGAGAGACAGAAAGGCTGGAGATGTGTGGGTGATGAGTAGGTCCACAGAGCACAGCTGTAAATAAGAATTAGCTAAATGAATGCTTGTTCTTTCATTTTCTCTTTTTGCACGCCAATATATGTGTGTAGACTGACTGTGAACAATGTTAGTGTCTGAAAAAAAAACCCAAAAACCTGTGTGAGTGGCTTAGCTAGCTTTTACGGGGCAGGAAAGTGGGAGGCAGTGAGGAGGCAGCAGATTATATGCGCTTAGGAAAAGACGGTGTCAAACAGGAGCATGTAAAAGCTGCTGGGTGTCACAGTGCACAGTGCTGAGCCAACACTATTCTGCTCCCTGAACTGACTGATGAGCAGATTTGGCATCTAGCAACTCCAGTCATGGCACCCAATGAGCAATTTTGGAGGAAAAAAAAGTCCAACGTGGGCAGGTGAAGAGGGAATTCTGGCTACTCACTATGGTCAGGATAAGGTTAGCTCTGGCTCAAAGCCACAGCTCTGGTCTTCTCCCAGGGAGAGTCTGACACAGAATTCCTCTGTGCTATGGGCACCATCATTCCTGAGATCAGGGGTGTCAAATCATTTTCATGGGGGGCCACATCTGCCTCGTGGTTGCCTTCAAAGGGTCAGATGTAATTTTAGGACCGTATAAATGTAACTACTCCTACATTCATACAGCCCTAAAATTATATTTGGCACTTTGAAGGCAACTGCGAGGCTGATGTGGCCCCAGGTGAAAATGGGTTTGACACCCCTGCTTTGGATGTTCCTGGTGGTGCAAACCAGTTAATGAAAGGCTTGAGGGTGCTACAGTTTTTGCACAGAAAGCATGAGGGCTTGGGAAAACAGAACAAGAGGATGTTTGTGTTGTTTGTGGGCAACGGGTAGGTTGGGACAAAGAGGAGCGTGGGATGGCAGAACTTGCTCGCAGGACTGTCCTGTACGTTGCTGCTGGAGCTGAGCAGCCCCGCGGCTTCCCCGGAGTGTGGCCAGGCACATGGTCTCCTGCTGACTCCTGCTTTGCTGGGAGGCCAGGATGGAGTGGGCAGCCCCGGAGCAGACCTGGGATATGGGCTCTCAAGGAAATGCTGCCAGAAGACATTGAAGTGGAAACCAATGCATGTAATACAGCTTAATTATACGGTGCTTAATTATATATATTATATCTAAATATAGAGAAAGATGAGTAGGAGTAGCCCATATAAGTTAGTTGCCTGCAAAGTAAAAAATTCCCTAGGGTTAGGGTTTAGGCCTGGGGCTAGGGTTACGGTTAAGGGTTAGAGTTAGGGTTAGAGTTCAGTGTTAGGGTTAGGGTATGGGTTAGCATTAGGGGTTAGGGTTAGGGTCATTAGAGTTAGGGTTAGGGTTAGCATTAGGGTTACAGTTAGGATTAGGGTTAGGGTTTGGGTTAACAGGGTTAGGGTTAGGGTTAGGTTTACGGTTTTGGGTTAGGGTTATGGTTAGGGTGAGGTCTAGGGTTAGGGTTAGGGTTACAGTTAGGGTTAGCATTAGGGCTTGGGTTTGGGCTAGGGTTAGGGTGAGGGGGTAGGGTTAGGTGTTAGGGTTACAGGTTACATGTTAGGGGTTAGGCTTAGGGTTAGGGGTTAGGGTTAGCATTAGGATTAGGGTTAGTGCCTTTAGGGTTAGGGCTAGGGTTAGGGTTACAGTTAGGGTTAGGGGTTGGGGTTAGAGTTAGGGTTTAGGGTTGGGGTTAAGTTCCTGCAGTTGGGTAAGTTAATTTTATCTTGTATGTTTTTTTCTTCTTCTTCTTTGTTTGGAAATCCAAAAAGCTCCTCTTGTAAATTTGCATAGCTGACAACTTGCTGAGGGTAAAGCTACTAACCATGTTGCCAAGAGAAGTCCTCCCAAAAGACTGAAACCCCTGGGCTTTATTTGTTTTCACATCACCGATTCATCACTTGCTCTCCTCCCTGAAGATTTACAGTATGTCAGGACCTGATTCGAGGAGATGTCTGTCATATTTCCAGTTAATCAATGACCTACTTTATTATTACATTTAAAGCAAGGGCTCAAAGAGAGGCTTTTTGCATCGAGTGAAGATCTGATCAATAACTGGCATGAAGGACATGGCAGGGAACAGCGCTGTGGAAGAGAGAGTAGTTTTTACTAAATGTCATTTCATGACACCTCCCCTTGGTAGTCCAGTCTATTTTAGGTACAACAGGATGTCATCATTCCAGTTACTCTTTCAAATACAGATGTGCAGATTGTGGAAATATGCTGAGCACAGAACTGGAAGCCTTTCATATAAATATTAGCACATCACAAGGAAACAAAACAAATTATATTTTCATTTTTCATAATTTAATTCCCAATATTATGGCAAGTGCATTCCAATTCAGTTGGCCTGAGAAAGTTGAGTGGAACAGTTTGCCAAAAAAAATATCTTCTACTGGACTAACAAAGAACAACTCTGTTCTGAAACTTATTTTGTAAGACTGCTACCATTTTTGGGGACAGACCCGTTCCTTTGTGCCTTCTGTATCACAAATACTTCATTTCATTACCTCTATGCATATCTGCAAAACTGCCATAAGTGAGTAGGAGAGAAATGAATTGGGTTCTCCTTTGTCTTATGTATCACCAAGAGGTTTACTATTGTGTTTCTATTATACTACATATAACTAATATATATGTATTTATATATTTATATAGTTATGCTTCTGCAACCTCATTTACGTAGTAGATTAAGTGGATTTGCATTTGTCTCACCGAAGACTGAAACCACCCATGCACCTACACAGCTGAAGAACAGTTTGACAGCATCTCTGATGTCAATGCCAGGACAAGAGTTTGAGATCCAGGATGAGTCTGCATGGTTCCTTACTGAATAATGTCTTAGGTCTGGATTCATCTCACCTACCTGTAAGCAAACATTTGAGTTGATCTTAAGGGTAAGTAGAAACCCTCATGTCTGCATAGGGTTAGTCATGAGTGATGGACTGAGTCAGTCCACCTAAGATCTGATGGATTTTCTAAAGGTGAATCTCCGTGAACCAACAAAGGAAACCCAGTCAGACCCCGTCTCTAACCAGACACCTCGGGAAATGATAGCACTGGCTGTTATCAGCTGAGACCTTAATTTGCCTAAGGAATGGTCCTGACCTGGGAGGACAGGAGTGATAGGCCCTCTCTCTGTTGTAAGAAAAATGTGAATTCCGTAAAACCTTGTGCCACTGGTAACTTCCCTAGTGATTCTGAAAAAAACCCATTAATCTTGCACTTAAAATGTGTGGGTTTTTTCAAGAGATAAAACTGGTTCCAGCAGTAACCTCTTTCTAATGATAGCGAACACTATTCAGGAGAATGGAATCTGGTGGAGCCAGAGGAGGTACATGCAAATGAAACTGAGGTGAAACCAGTGTTGCTCTTATGATTTTGGTTCCTGGCCACCTTTGCATAAAAGGAGGAGTTCCAACACTTGTAATTTATACTCTCTGCAGTCCAAAACCTTCTTACACCATCTACCTGAATGGTTATTCTGCATTTTAGAGTAAAGCAGCCTTTCAGAAGTATGACAGAAGACAGATATTTGTCCCTCCTTCCCTAAATCAGGTGGTTTGGGCATAGGTGAAAGGATGAAAAGGAGCTCAAAGTACCCAGCATCTCCTGTTCTCTCCTCTTAATATCAATATTCAGGCAGAGTAACATGCAACCCTATCACAGGTAACAGAAAAATACAGGTAATACCTATAAACAGGGCTTTGATAACAGTAAGGCCAGGGGCTGCTCTCTCTGCTCTTTGGATTCATTATATAGGAAGAAGTATTGCTCTCAAGGGATCAAAAGCTTTGTATATTAGGACAAATGCCAATAACTAAAGCTGAGCACCTAAATAGGCATCCCAGTTTCAGGTTCTTGTTGACCACATGGCTTTGGCAATTTGCAAAATATTATTTCAAAAAAAACATATCAATAAATAATCAACTATGGTTTTAAAATGACACATTAAGCTAAGTGATAACAAGAAAACGCAGGAGTACAGCGGTGGGGTGGTTAAAATGGGTTGCTAGGAGGTTATGAGGATGACTTTGAAATTGTTCCAAAGAGAGTCTTCTCTAAAAACTGTAAACACACAGTTGGGCTGAGGATTCAAAATTGGAAGTTAGCTACGTGGCGCTCTGGTGTGCCAGAAGTTGGTGTATCTTGACTGTTGTAGCTCAAAGGGCTCCAAAGATCAGACAGGCCGTGAATGTTGATTAGCATGAAATGTATACGATAAGATTAGGCAGAAAGAAAGCCCATTTATTAACTTGTAAACTGAATAATTAGATATGGAAATTAGTAGCCATGGGTCACATAATGCCATCATTTTGAGAATAACCTCATTGAAAGAGCTGATATAAATTGAAAAACACAAGGAACAGCTGAACAGAGCAAAACACATTTAACAGAGGAATAAAATCATATTGAAATGATTGCATTCCAGTGAAATGGAAATCTTCTCCCAAATCCTGACTATAGTTGTTCAGAGTCTTATACGCTAAATCTCCCCTAAGGGTGATTTTTCTTGGACAGCTCATACAGATCCTCTTCCATGTTGCAAGCCCTCCCATCAGGGCTGCACACAACAGAGCCACTGATGTCCTGCTTCACTCCGAGTGTCAAGAATACTTGATTCCTTCCAAAGGCAGCAAACTAATTAGTTGGTTGCTCAGTTAAATGCAAGCTACTCAGCCTTTTACCCCACTTTTTGTTCCTTCTACAGCTGTCCTATTCTGTGGATGAGACGTTTTGCCACTGAAGTCATGCAAGTAAGGAAAAGGGTGATGTGGTGGTTCCTGCCACAGACCTTGCAAGCTCCAGGCTCCTCTGAATCCTCTCAGTCTGATGTTGGTAGAACATGGCTTCCAACAGGCTCTGGTATAAAGTGTCCCTGAATCACAACCTCATCTCTTTTGCACTTCTTGCCCTTCAAATCATTCTCACCTCTGTAAGCAAAAGATCATGTGCCTGGAAGTCCTGTGTTAAAGACTGAACCTTTGAGTTTCTAACAGTTCCTGAAGTGCTGAGCACCCTGAGCACTCAAGGGAAATTTAAGCCCCTTGGCATTTTCCGCAGCTAGCACTGGTGAGCACCATAGGGAACACAGATCTACATCTCACTGTACCCATGCAGAAGAGGGAGGAATGGAGCTGCCTTCCGCACTGCTGATGGCTCGGGACAGCATTTCTTAGCTTCCCTATACAAAGAACACCCATGATCAGTCCAGAGTAGGGTTTGTGCAGCCTCTGGATAACTCACCTGTGCACAAAGAACAGCGAGAACAGGTGGCCCTGGAGCAACAGGGAAAACATGCTGGCAGAGTGAGGAATATGAGGCATTTCTGGACTGCTCTTCATATGCTTGGGGTATCTCATGGAACCGACCAATTGTCTTCTGGAGTAAGGCATCCAGAATCCCACAGCAGAGATGTGACCATAGCTGCCCTGGTCCAAACTGAAAACCTGTCAAAAATTTAGGAAATGCATCATCTTTTCTCAGTGTTTGCATCAGATTCTGCAAGAGCCAAGGGCTTAATCTCCAGCCTGAGCGTTTATCTCCATTTTCTGTGCCAGTGATGTTAATCCAAGTGGTTACTTTGATTTACACAGAGCTTCTGAGTTACTGTGTTGTAATGTTAAGCAAAAAGATCCACTGGAAATGCACCAATAAAAATTACAACAAAGGCCAACTAGGTTCTTTTTTCTCTGCGTTATTCACACAAAGAACATTTTAAAAGGTGAATTGCTGACTGAGGCAGCACTACAGCTGGGATGAGGATAATTTGGGGCTGGTAACTGTAATAGCTTCTAAGTTAAATTCATTTGCTGCCAGTAGTGCAGCTCTAACTGATTTTCATCTGCACTTTTGATAAACCAATTACAAACCAGTGCAGTCTCTGGTATGTGCAAGTGTCCAAAGCTGGGACAGAAATTAATCACATAATAGGGTAAGGTACCTACTGTCTGGATAAAGTGTCCTGGAATTAGAAATGCTGATGACTTTTCTCACAGATAAGTGGGTTGGTATAACAGCAGGCACAGTGCCCTGGGCTTTGTGCACTCTGCCCTGAAGCCACTGCAGAACCCAGGAGCTCTGCCACACATCCAGGTCTCCCCAGCACTGCTCACGCCTTTAGAGAAATGCCAGAAGAGGGACTGCTGCAGCCAATTCCCAACACTGATACTCCTGATGTATCTCACCAAAAAGACCAGGGTCGCGATAAGAAAGATATTTTCTGCCTGCTTTTGAAAGGATTTGTTGATTTGGAACTAGACCCGAGATTTGTGCTGAGGCTTCCAGTGTCTCAGAAAGGCTGAAAAGTCTGATTGCAGCTGAAGTGAACACAGGAAGGTTTCAGAAAGGCTTGCATATTTCAGGAGTGTTTTATTGACCAGAAAGAGCCATTGCAGCAGTCCACAATTCCAAGCAAGATACTCATTTATAAGGAGGAAGGATAGGTCAGAAGGAAGGCATATGTAAATTGTCACTCAGGAAGTTTCTGCTGTGATGAAACATTTCCGGAGAGATCTTTAACTTCTAATAAACTAAATTTCTTGGAATATCCTTCCACTGTTTCAAAGAACATTCATTCACTTATTCAGAAATACTGGGAAAGTCTCTTAATTTTGCTGTGCTGTAGAGTACTTACTTGTACAAAGCATTCTACCTGCCTTACATGAAGTTTGCAACTAAAACCCCAGTGTTTGTGTTTGGACGTCAGTGAGTCAGAGATTAAGAGCATTTGTTATTAGTTATATCCTGTGTGATTTCTCCACATATTTTAGTCATATAATATACATGTAAAAGAATAAAAGCAACTAGCACTGTTTTCCTTAAGACAAGTAAGTCTTCTTTCTAGCAGCTCACAATCTGGCCCTGCAGGTCTGGCTGACTGCCAGACAAGTTAGTGCTCGTATCATGTAGGCTAATGTAACTCCTGAATCACTTGACTAAATTTAGATGCTTGCCTCAGAATTGCCTCCAAACATTTAAATAGACCTCACAAAGATGCTTTTCAGGTTTGGAGTTTGTTGTTTTGTTGTCTTTAAATGAGACACACTTTAAATTTGGCTTTTAAAAATTTATTCAGTAAAAGCAAGTTATTTATTCATAGTTACTCATTCAAAAATACTAATTCTGACTAGCTGAGAGTTGTTTTCCTAGCAAGACGTGTTCAGCAGCGCCGGGTGCCTGAGTGCCTTGGTGCAGGAGCAACGTGCAGAGCAGCCGGTTCTTCTTCTCCTCTGGCAGCCCCCGGGAGAAGCGCACAGGGCCAAAACTGTGCAACTCGGCATCGTGCAACCCAAAGCGCAATGGCTGCTGTGGTTTTGTATCTTCAGGGCACATGCCCAGAACTACTTGTCAAGAGAGTGACTTCAGACCTAAGGAAACCAAAGGGACCTGTTTGAGTTGTCTCCCTTCTCCCCTTCCCTCCCTGAAGGTGTGGGAGGTGTGGGAAGGGTCCAGCAAAACAGGTCTGCAGTCACGCCTCACCACCCCCTTTGATCCCATGCTGGGTCTTCGAGCTGCCTTTCTGACTGGTTAATGGTATGATGGTGTTATGATGAACTCTTAACTGTGCGCAGTGTAAAATCAAGCAAGTTTGCAACTCTGAGCTGATCCCTGGCAGAAATGCACCGATTCACTCTTGGGTGGTAGTTGGGCCCAGTAACATGTCTGCCAAGCAGCCTGAGAGACTGCAGCTTGGTCAGCACGACCCACTTGCTGGCATGAAATGGTAATAAGCTCACAGAAAGTCCCACAGACTCAGAAGAACCACTGGGGAAAAGACGTGACTGCAGGGCATTCCCGAGCCTCTGGGCAGAAACCCTATTTTCTGAGCTAGTCCACATACCATCGCTTTTTCTTTAAGGGATATTAAAACAAGGCTGTTCAACAGAGGATAAATTTGTGGATGTCTTTGAGTGCAATATATATTGTACATACTGGTATCTGGTTGTCAGTGCACAGCAGTTCCCTGCAGCAGAGCTTCAGAAACTGAAAGCAAAGGCTCTAACTCACATTTGAGAAACACCACACAGAAGAATCAGGTAAGTGACCAGCAGAGTGAGATTTGTGAGAATACATATGAAAGCTTCAGTTGTAAACAGCTGGCTGTATCACAACCACACAAACAACCCTGCAATTTAATTAGTGACAAGCACAAATCAGTGCTGCTGTACTGAGGCAAGTGATGCATCTGTGTGAGAAGCAGAAATTTTGGAGTGAGCTGGAGACTGTGTTGACCGCCTCAACCTCCATCCATCTCTCAGGGTGGTAACAGCTGAATCCACTCATGTTTTGTGTTCTTACGATGCATGGTTAATATTCAGTCATTAACAGTGGCAGCTACGTTTGGTTTATTCTGTGTAATTGATGAGTTTATTCCAGAAACACGTTCCGTAGCATCCCTCACATTTTTCTGTGAAGCATCTGATATTGGCCAGGGTCAGATCCCAGATATTTTTGGACCAGCTTGGAAATTCTGCCTTGTTTTATTAAACAAAGTCGTAACATTTTCCTTGCATATGGCAAATAGCCACGCTTGAAGTGTAGAAAACAATACGTTAGCAGCATTTACCCCCAAAAGAATCCAAACGATCTGTAACATATATTTAAACATATACATACAGATGCGTACGTACATAAATATATGTCTATAGAAAGCATACCATGCTTCCTAAGGAAAAGCATAAGCAATTGGCTAGTGCTGAACTCACCCCGCAGCAGCAGAAGGAAGGGGAATTTTGCCCTGAGTCTACAAAGGTGAACTCCTACCAAACCCGAGCTGACATTGGCAGTGTTCATGCACAGCATCTCTCCTGCATCAGCCCTCAGCCAAAAGCCTGCAGCGCCCCGCAGAGCAGCACTCCTGAGAGAGTGCGTTGGAGCTGAGGAAGACTGAATTTGCACCAAAAGTCTAAAGTGCTCATTCCTAGCCAGAAGCCCCGGAAAGCTTGCAATGAAAGCCCTGCAGCAGAAGGTGTAGCTGGAGAAGTGAGTACCAAAGGACAAAACCAGGCCAAGAGATGCCTGAGAAACTGATGTCTCAAATCTGTTGATGTCCATCAGTGTAGCTCCTGGGGTCTCTGGGTAGTGGGAAAGCCTCAGTGACCTGGTCTGTTTGGGGAAAATGGATTACTCGGGATAAAGTATTGAGCTGGTCAGTGACCAGAGGTTTCAAGCATATGCATTGCCTAAAAACAGGCAGAACTTCAAAGGCAATTGCAGTCATTGTCTTTCTCTGTTTAACTCTATTAATTTTTAATTACAAAATTCATTAATCTTTCTCCTTTCAAGAAGAGAAGGTATTTAGCTAGAGATGAATGTGAATTTGGACCTCATTTTAAACACACACACACACACACACACGCACACACACACATGCACACACACACACACACACATGCACACACTTTACTGAAAAGTGTTAATTTCAGTTTGGATCTGAATTTTACTTCTGAACACCTTCAGCATTTCGAAATACTTTGACAGCTGGAAGAAAGACCTTTATGACCAGCAATGTTTACATGTAGATCTGAATTTAAAGCCACAGTCTATGTGAACCCATAGTCTATACATACGCTCTACAACTACACCTTCAGGGATGTAGACTTTCATTTTCCCATGTGGTCTGTGGCCCAGACTACAACATAGTGTTTTCCATGTGCCAGAGCTGAATTCTCAGCTTTAACAGTAATTTCACCAGCGGAGTCATTGAACTGGCCACTGTCATTCATTATCACCTTCTAAAAGACATTCTGTCTCAGATTGAATTTGATTACCTAAAGCTTTATCACTAAAGTGAAACAAATCACTCTAATTAATACTGCAAGCTGAATGCTAGCTGAAGCATGATCATTTTTTCTTCTTTAGGTAAAGCCTATCTCTTTCCATACCATAAATATCCTTATAGCATGGTTTGACACCATCTATACCAGCTGAAGTCACTATTAAAATTATCCTTTATTCAGTCAGTTTTAGGGGCATCCTGATTGCAACTTCATCTTTGTGCCATGGAGGGAAACAAGTGAGTCAAAAGGAAGACCTAAAAATTCTCTTTCCAGAGGTGAGAAAGATTCCAGCTGAGCAGGAACTGGAGAGACAACTGTAGGGTGTTGTTTGATGACCTTTCACAAAGTCAACAGTAGAAGGCATAGCATGGCATTGCTGATGATTGGAGACAGGTGTATTAGTCTAATTAAGCTGCATTCCTGGCAGCAGCCCAAAGTTAAGAGGGCCTAAAGCTGGAATTCCTGCAAAGCAAGGTGGAAATCAGGCAAAGAATCCTTTACAATGTACCTACCCACCAAGAACAATTGAAATTAACTAAAGATGAAAGCAAGGGACTAAAAATAATCTTTTAAAGTTGAACTAATTTTCTCACAATATTTTTTCCATTGAATTTAATTCTCCATCACCCCTAAGCTGGGAAGCAAAGTTCTTCATTTAGATCTTTCTTAGTATCGGTTTCCAAGTAGTGGCTCAGTGTATGAGGTATTACTCCCCTCTGCACTGCCATTTGCTGTCCTTTCCTTGAAAACTGGTCAAAACATCTGCCCTAACAGTTTAAACTACCCAACTTTGGAAGATACTGCTGTGTATACAGCATCAAGTATGCACATACCCTTCATGGAGCACGTTGAGAATGAACAACTCACTATCTCGCTTGCAGAATGTGATGCAGAGGACAGTTTTTGTTGGCTAAGGGATCTCACAATTTTTCTTTTCAATGGTAGAGCGTTTTAAGGGAAGATGGAAAGAGATGAATGGTGCTTATAACCTGCAAAGCGCTGGCCTGTTCTAAGTAGAGGTGTGATACAAAAAGAAGCACAAGTCACAAGTGGGAGAAGATGACAAAAGAAATAGGCAGCAGCAATTAAGAGATTCCCTGATCTGCAGGAAACTGGAATTAACCACTCCATCCTTGGGCTTTTCTGTCCTTTAACTGTATCGATGTCACTGCTCTCCTCATCTTTACAGTATTGCCTTGCTACTGAAAATGAAATCTCTAGACAACCCAGTACTGGCAGGATCCATGTACAAGGAGCAGGGAGATGATAATCCTCTGCATTTTATGGCCTTTCAGGGACAACTCCTCATCAGCCACATGCTGGGAAACCAGACAATTCAGATGCCTTTAAGATATCACATGGAGAGAGTGTGGGTAGAGTTGAGGGCTTAGGTAGCCAAAACCAAAAAGAGCTTTCAGGAAAGTACTTAGACTAAACTTTTTACAGCCTGGAAACTTTGACATCTGCAGAATGCAACGCTTAGTTATTCAGCCTCTGTTTACATCTCCTTCAGATCTAGCCATCTGCTACACTTCAGCTGTTGTGTTTTGATGCCAGCCTTCCTGTAAGAAGGCTTGCATTGATTAGATTCCATCTAGCAGTGTAGATGCTTCGCTGTGAAAGCCTAGCTTAGTGGTTCCTTTCTTACTTCTGCTTGGACATGTGAATATTGCGTTCTCATCAGAATCAAACTGACATATCATACATCTATTACTTGCCCACATCCATTCTTGTAAGGCCATTCATTCACTGGCAATTCCTACTATGTTGCTTCATGTTGCACTGCTGCAGGGTATGAACGTAGAGGGATTCCATACATACACAGATATGACAGATTTAGCAATTAGAAGTTCACTTTCTTGCACCTTTCACTGGCATCTATTATATTCTAAGCAAAAGAAACTGTTCAATATACCACGAGTGGGTCATTTTTAGAGGCTGTACTCATGGGCCTGAGTTGGCTGAGATGCAAAGATTTACTTAGGCTTTATGTTTTTTTCTGCTCTTCTACTTCTTCTTGTCTTTAAATCTGCAAATAATCTTAGAGAATATTTACCAAATGCATGGATAGCAGAGGAATCATATAGTAAGCTACTAAATCATAGCCATGCAATGAAGTCTACGGAGTGGGAAGAGGAAGGGTAGAAAACTTGGAAAAAAAGCAGACAGTTATAATAGATATAGATCAGTGGGAGCAAAAATTCTGTTATTCTTTCTAAGATAGTAATGATGCCTTCAGAAAGCAATATTTTTAGTTGAGGTTCTGAGTGTCTTCTTACATACCTTGAAATTGTTATTAGCTCATACATTCAGAAACATTCTGCAGTAGTTTCCCTAATTTGCCAGAGCAAAAGGAGCAGCAGGTATTAGAAGACTCAAAGTGTGTCTAGCTTTATTTTCATGTTTCATCTGCCTTCTTCTCTTACCCTTTGTCCCTTGTTTCATACTTTATCAGACTATTACACGTTGCAGGAGGGGCTGTGCCTTCTAAGGACATTTAGGACATTGTGAGCACACCAATACCATAAGTAATCAATAATAATTCTACCATGGAGCAGCTAATCAGCAAAGTAGGTCCTGCAGCTCATCCATAGTAGACGTAGAGTCTTAATTCTGAAAACTTTTCCACAAAGTTGTCTTGCACAAATCAGTCAGAAGGTCCATAGTTGTGAAGTGCAGCACATGCATATGTGCTTTCGGGATTAAGGCCCGGTAAGCAACAGGGTACCATTTATTTTAAGCCTGCTCATTGCTGTCAGCGAGTAGCAAGACACCATGATTTTACTTTGTTTTGTTTTTGTAATCACAGCAGCTTCCAGTAGTTCACAAGCGAAGCACTGGCCCTGTTGAATAAACTGCAAGCTTTTATTGACTTCAGCTAGACCTTTTAATCACAGTGTTTCTTACTACTATCACTCAAAAATACTGATTTTTCCACAGAAGGAAGAAGACAAAAGGATTTCTTCAGGTCACTTCCTTCACTGAAAAAGCCCAGGAATGACAATGTGTGTGTTAAACACTGTGATTAGAGTCCGGGCTTTTGTTATAAAACAAATGCAGCTCAATATGCACTTCTCCCCGCCATTCTTGAAAATCTGGTTAGATGTACTAGTCAATCCTTCAGTTGAATATATAATGGACAATACCCACCTGTTCACAAGTACTTGATCAGATTCTGAAAACACAACTTTTCATTACATGGAGAGAGAAAAACACAAATTAATTCAGTAATAACCAGTAATTCTCAGTGAGTACAGCACTTAACTCAGCAGCATCCCAGGTAGCAGTTCCATGCCATGGATTCCCTTAGGACTCATTCTTCAAGGCACAGGTCCCACATGCCATCCTTGTATGTCCTCCTCTAACCATTCCGTCACAACACGTGCTAAATTATTGTTTTTCAGCATGACACCATTTGCAAAAACATCCAGGATTGTCTAAGGAGCCTTTATTTAAGTCAGCCATTTCAGGTTGGGGTATGCCAGGCAGAATTGGCCTCTGTTCACCTCCAGTGAACAGTTTTAGCCACCTCTTGTTGTAACATTACATACAATCATAAAGCTCCTTTCATAGTAATTTTAAATCTCTGTAATTGCAGCTGTGGGAAGGAAACATTTTTGAGGGAGAGGTGATGTACCTTATCAAAGCAACTGACAGAGCTGCAAGAAAAAAGCAGACCAGCTTTTGATCTCACAGAGTCTGATCTCAGAAGTCTCCTATGGATGGAACAAATTTCGTGCTAGGCATAGATTTGAGCCGTGTCAGTGCCATGTAACAGGGATGTCTCACACAAGTATACTAATTTCTTGCAGACTGCTACAGCATTGGAAAACAAAACAAAACAAAACAAAACAAAACAAAACAAAGCACAAAACAACAGAACAAACCACAACAAACAACAAACTAATCAGCTTTCTTAGGCATAAAAATTTAGGATTTCAACTACCCTTAAAACATGGAGGAGACCTTTTAAAGTTACAAAACATTAGACATTTTGAACAGAGTCTGTGCTTATGATGCTACTCATCTTTCACAGTGTAAAAAAATTTTCCTCGTTCTGTGTTGTTCAGGTAGTTTCACGTTAATTTTAGGTAGACAGGTGAGGGTTCGCTATGATGAACCAGTTAATCAAGGCATAGCATAGTTTTAGCATAGCATAGCAAGGTTCTTTAGTCCTGCAATGAGGATAATTTCATTTAATCTCCTACAACACATGAACTATAACCAGATTCTTTCCAGTGGCTTATAATCTAATGCAAATGATATTATCTCAGTTTCTTCCTACAGTTCATAAATATAGATCAGCAAGGTTTTCTTCAATGTCTTATCCCCAACTATGTAGACATTGTCCATAGAATTCCCTACAGAAAAATATTTCTTTACAATATTATTGAAGACAGCTGCTCAGTCAGAGAGAAGCATTTGGAGAAAAACTGTGGAAATTCAGAAGAGGAAAAAGGAAAAAAGGCATTTGTTTCCTAAGGTCTGCCTCTACCGCTCGTAGTCCAGATTTTCTGTGTGAGGAAGCTCCCCGTCTGGAAGGCTGTGTGCTTGGGGAAAGGTCGGTACAGCGTGGGGGAAGCTTGGGGTGTATTTCTTGCAAAGCTTGAGAGAAGAAGAAAGGACCTCACTCCACACCTTTCACCTCTGGATACTGTATGTCCACTGATTTCTACACAAAGTTTCAGGAGCCTCTAGCAGGATGGTGGAAAGGCAAGAGTTTTCCTGCTGAAGAGTCGAGATAGAAGCAGCTGCTTACAGGGGCTCCCTCTGTTCACAAATACCAAAAAAATATCTTCTTATTCTCCCCTTTACTTTGTATCATCCTTTTCAATTCTCACATTAGGGCAAAGATTCGGAGTCTCATCCAACATGAAAAGAGGCCTGTAAATGTGTAGCAGATTTCAGAGGGGTTTGTGGTTTCTAAGGCAAATTGAAAAGTATAACCCTAGCTATTTTTTAACAAGTGTTCCCTGACGACAACACTATTGGCAGAGCTTGCACAAAAATATTGGATTTAAATGTCTGTGCTTAGACATAAAGAAGGCATTTTGCCAAAATGAAAATGAAAATCATTGGCCAAACTAGCATTGTGTGATCTTAGCTTTAAAATGACCCTGATGCTGTATAAACAAGATTACATAAGGGTTCAGAGGTATGTGAAGCAGTTCAGTAGTGCCATCTTGAGGGAAGCTCCTAGATGTTACCAGACTCCAGATTTCAGATCATCAGCATTTGCCCATGTTTTATTAGTTGGAAAGAAGTCAATGAGCTACCCCAGAAGAATGAAGTACGATAGATTCAGAAATGCATTAAAACATGCCCTTATTTAGCAGAAGTCAAAGCCAGCACTAATGCATTTCTATTGCTGCAGAAAATTATGGTCTGGGAAATAGAATTGTAATGTTTTGCACTTTTAGCTGTTTATTGCAAAGCCACTTAGTAGTATGAATTAAGCCCTGCAAAACATTAACACTAATTTAGACCATAAATACCTTTGTGTCAGAAGGGAGCCAGTGGATGCCAGAGTCTCAGACAATTCCGTTTATTTTCTGTAATCTTTGTTTTCATCTGTTGCAGAACAGGATCCATTTATCCTAGTCTGATTTTCAGTAAAATTATAACTATACATCGGAAATCAGATTGATTAATTTATGAAGCGGCAAATGGTCAGAATTACAAAAGAGGATGCTTACAATTACGATCTGCTTTGCGTTCCATCCATTGCTATCTTCCCCATCACATTGGTCTGGAAGTGCCATAGACCATCTGGTAGACTAAGATCAGGAAATATCAAAAGTGGTTTTCAGTTTTCAGATCTGTCAGCTGGTGACAAGTAGGGCAGTTTGGAGATCATACCATTTACTTCTGTTTGTTTGTGGGTGGTTCTTGTTTTTGTTTACCGGGGAGGGCTCTTTCCTTATTCATAAACATTTCTGCATTTCCTGACCAGAGGCAGAAATGGAAGCAAGTGATGTTTCATATATCGAGCTTCCTTTTTCTTTTTTATTCCCTCCTGCTTCCTCATTTTAGTGAGAACAGATTTACAGCTCTCAGACCACCACAAAAACAGTACGCCATCTTTAATAGCTTAGATGTTGATGACTTGTTACTTGACATGCACAATCACCAGAGCTGACGTATGATTTATTGATTATCTATGAAAGGACAGACAGCTGTGAACTTCAATGCTTCTGTAAATATCAACCTCACCCTGGTGCGAATGCATGTAGTGTGTGATCTTACAGCCGTGCACAATTCCTCTGGGCCCTGCAGGTGGAAATAGCTGTACAAATTCAAGTCACCTCTTCACAAGATGCAAGCATGTTCATTTATTGCTGAATTTACCAGAATCAAGGGCACTTTGTGCCTTTAGGAAGCTCTGACAAGTCCTAAGTCTGTTTTGGGAAGAAGCAGGGAGAGGGAAAGAAGACATCTTTCCCTTCTAGGAAAAACAAAGGGGGAAGTGAAGACCCCCTTGAATGTAAGTGCAGATAACTTCATGGCGATTGCAGAATGAGATCCTAATATACCAGCATGATATTCACTTCACAAAAATGCCTCTTTGAATGAAGACTGAAAGTTGTGGCAAGGTAAAATGCCATCGTATCTTGCTGTGACTTTTTGGTTTCTTGTCATTCTTCAGAGCTGGCAGAGTAGTCAGTCCCTGTATGATACTGTATGTGATGATGTTTTACCCAAGTTCTGATGTTAAGTAAATGGTTAATCACCTGAAAAAAATAAAAAAGACATAAAAACCAGCAGTTCATAAGTCTCCTTGAATCAACTTCCGAGAAAGTGCTGAAGAAAAATACTTTGGCATGTACCCTTTTGAAGTATGATTTGTTTGAAAGATATGCAGAAAATGCATGTTTTCATTAAATGGAAACTACATATTGACTGTGCCCAGAGTATCAGTAAACACTTTCCTGGTTTTTTGCTTCTTCCTCCTGTCTTACATCCTTTTAGCTTTTTATCCTTAGTCAGATTCTCAGCAAAAAAAATGTCATTGGTAACCTCTGAAGTACAGCAGTTTATGAAGGTGGGGGCCTGCCTTCTGTCTTCATTGCCTTATTGCTGATCATCCTAGTGTTTGAAGTTAAATTTTCAAATCAGTATCACTAAAACAGTTTCAAACTGAAACTTAAGTGAAAGAAATAAAAATACTAGTCCTTATTAGAAGCAGAGATTTTTTTAATTGAGAGATTTTATCAATTTTCTGAATTTATTAATAAATCTAGTTTTCTCTATTCATTGTTTCTCTGGGAAATTGTCAGGAAATACGAAAGGACTGTGTCTGTTAAAAAATATCTGGGACCGTGTTTGTAAGTCTTTGGTATGTGTCAAATCATTACGAACTAAAAAGGTAATAACATTTTTGCTAGGATTGAGATAATGCTTTTTTTTTTTTTTTCTGTGAAACCAAAAAGTATTTCTACCATATACTTCTCCATCAATACAACACATGGATAAAAAATTAACAAAATTACTAAGAAGTGTTGTTCTTCTACATGGTCCTCACTATAATTAAAATGCTATCTACTCCTTCTCTGGGAAAAAGGTTTGTGTGTGTATACCACACTCACACACAAAAAAGGAGGAAATCTATGGGAAGGCTCTGTATGTCTATACTTGTTTCTAGCCTCGCTATACACACACAGTTGTGGAAGGAGGCAATAGATGCAAAGGCTTTGTATTTATGGACTTGTTTGTAGCCTCCCCATTTATTTCAGAAGACTTCAAATACTCTCCAGAGGATCTTTCATGCTGCACTGGACTGCTGGCCCATCCCTTAGAAGAAATAAATCTATTGATGTGGAGGGCATGGCAAATTAACACGGTACACCATGTATATTTGGGAAATGAGTTCATGGGTTACAAAAGAATTTCTAGACCTCCATATGTACACAGCCTATCCACAAAAGGTTGCCTAGAGGGATGAATAGGGATGTACCGTGTAGGGTGGAGTTGTACTTCTGTCCTCCTGTGCCCACAGGTGTAAGATCTGTTGTTTATGAATAACCTGCCTCTGTTGTTGTTTACATTTGTCTTCTTTTTCTTGTATGAGAAAAGCAAAAAGGCCCCAAATCCAGGTGTGAATAATAGCTCTTTGTATGTATTTTATTTCTTTTTTTAACTTGCTCTCTTCTCATCAATCAGGTCCAGTCCTACAGCCCAGATCCTACCAAAGCGCGATGCCCAGATCTCTGGTGACCAAGAAAGTATCACAGAGCAGGGGCCACTCACCTCCAACAGAGCTGTGGAAAATACTTGTAGTGAAACCTCTTGAAGACTTTTCCAGTTTATAAATTTTCTTGTTTGCTGGGGTTTTTTTCCCTGTTTGTGGTTTTGCACTTCTGTGTGGATGTGTCTGCATCTGAATAGATGGTCACGAATGAACCCAGTCTGCATGCAAAAATGGCTTGTGTCTCAAAAATATCTGAAAATTTACATTTTGAATTTATCCTTTCCATGGAAATTAGGAAAAAAAAAAAAAAAGGCAGCAAAGAGCTTTTGCTGTAGAGTTTACACTAAATGCAACAGAAATACTTTTAAGAAAAATACACAGAACAAAGAAGGAGGTTTTCTTCAGTCACATGTCTTTATGGGCATTCCCTACTGCATTTCCCATTATATGCTATCTGAATAGACTGCTATGAAATTGATATCAAAATTATTTGTATCATCTGAGTTTTCTTTAGAATTTTCTTTCTCTTCTATGTCCAAATAACAGGTTTGCAATTTAGCAGTTTCATTTAACTGCAGTTCTTAACCTCACCAGCCAAGCTAGTAGGTGAAATGTTTTTTCTAAAGCATAAAACACAAAATCCTGGTTGTAGGCAGTTCTCTTTATGCTTCTCTTGCCATTTATTTTTAATTCTAAATGTCCACCCTCACAGGAACTGGCTGAAGGATGAATGGGTCAATGTGTTTTCTTGACCTACAGACCAACATCACTGCCTGAAAACTGAGAATCATCTGCTTTATAATGTCAATTGCTCCTACCATAGCACTGGATCCCAAAAGCAAATTCTGTCACAGGTTTACTGTTTCAAGCAGCAGTAGGTGTGTCATTGCATCAGTAAAATCTCTGAACAAAAATTAAGCGTGTACCAATTTTGTCCCAGAGAAAACCACATTGCAGTAGTGCATTAATTCAAGAAAAACATTTCTCAGAGGATTTTTCCTACTGAATCTGTGGTTTTCACTCCCTTTCTACAGAATTCCTGTGAAACTTAGGGCACTGCCCATGAGACTCTTTCACATCATCTCTCCTCTGCCTGACATGGGTATTTGTTAGACTCAATAGCACAACAAATGTTAGGACACTAATGCAGGCAAGAAAGCAGAGTACATATGCTGGACAAAGTAACATGTACACATGCTGTGGGTTTTGGTTTTGGTTTTTGTTTTGGTTTTGTTTTGGTTTGTCTGGTTGGTTTTGTTTTTCCAAAAAGGAGTTACAGACTGCTTATCCTGTTGTTGGATCATCCTTTATATCTCAAATGGTCCTACAGGGGGAGGATCATCTCTGTTGTTGATGTGATGCTCTTAACAACCCAAGGCGCAGCGCTACGGGCTCAGGGAAGAGTGACTGGAAAGCTGCCTGGATAGTGATCTGGGGGTGTTGATTGACAGCTGGCTGCATATAAGCCAGCAGTGTGCCCCGGTGGCCAAGAAGGCCAACAGCATCCTGGCTTGTATCAGGAATGGTGTGGCCAGCAGGACCAGAGAAGTGATTGTGCCACTGCACTCGGTGCTGGTGAGGCCCCGCCTTGAATCCTGTGTTCAGTTTTGGGCCCCTCACTACAGGAGAGACATTGAGGTGCTGGAGAGAATGCAGAGGAGGCGATGAAGCTGGTGAGGGGCCTGGAGCACAAGTCCGGTGAGGAGCAGCTGAGGGAACTGCAGCTGTTTATCCTGGAGAAAAGGAGGCTGAGGGGAGACCTTATCGCTGTCTACAACTACCTGGAAGGAGGTTGTAGCATGGAAGGTGTTGGTCTCTTCTCTCAGGTAGCAAGTAATAGGACAAGAGGAAATGGCCTCAAGTTTCTGCCAGTGGAGGTTTAGATTGAATATTAGGAAAAAATTCTTCACAGAAAGGGTTGTCAGGCATTGGAACAGGCTGCCCAGGGAAGTGGTGGAGTCACCATCCCTGGAGATGTTTAAAAGGCTTTTAGCCAAGGTTCTTAGGGACATGGTTTAGTACTAGAGTTAGGTTATGGTTGGACTCAATGATCCTGACCGTGTCTTCCAACTGAAACGATTCTATGATTCTATATTGTGCATTCAGCACATGTAACAGCTGGATACCATGAGGTGTCCTCAGGTTTACTTCAACCCACCTCCTAAAACACTTTTGGCAACACAGAAGGGTAACAGCTAGATGTTGTTCATAATTTGAAAAAGTAAAAAAAACCACCAAACCTTCTTTCAATTTCTACTTTAACTTCCAGGACTTACTTTAGCCTCAAAAGAAAAAAAAAATAAAAATAAGGTTGCCACTTCATCTTATTCACATATTTGCACTGCAGTCAGAAATTCATATACCTGGTGGTGATCTCTGTTTTGTCGGTATTTATGCATGACTTCCCCTTGCAGCCCAGAAGCTACTTCCCCTAGAAAGGATCCTATTCCAGCAAATGTGCCGTGCCAGTACTGCGCTTTGCAGCCATTCAGAAAAGGTGCTGAACAATGGGAGAAGAGTGATAAAGAACAGGCACAATGAAATAGTTAAAACATATTTTATAAATACAATATGATAAATATACCATTTTTCTCTGTGAAATATACAGCTTTTGAATAACCCAGAAAACTTCTTAGGATTTTGTTTATATCTCACTGTATCTTCAAAACATAAAACTAAAGATTTCCTTTACCAAATGGCGAGATACAAACAGGCACTGTGATTCACTGCAGGGAACAGTCTACAAGGGTATACATAAGTCTGAACAACAAAATTACACACATGTTTAAATGAAGACTTAATTAGACATACTGTTTTAACTGTCTCCATGAAATACTGTATTTGATTTGCAATTGCATTTTAACATCAGTTATTTCTGACTCTACATACATTAAAGCCTTATTCATTCATGACTGGTTGCAAACAATAATCTGATAAATATCAGCTTTAACCCCTTGCATGACAGCCTAAGAAAATAAGACCCTGATCTTGACTAAGGTCTTAGTAGGCTATAATAAGACAA
Source organism: Patagioenas fasciata (assembly GCF_037038585.1). Lineage (NCBI taxonomy): Eukaryota > Metazoa > Chordata > Aves > Columbiformes > Columbidae > Patagioenas > Patagioenas fasciata. Next base: position 32,989,124 of record NC_092522.1, on the reverse strand, counting down.
AATGATACAAGTTTCTCCTATAATTTTTGTCAGAGGTCATCAATCTGTATTCAACAAAACCATTATTGATATTTGATGCCGATGAGTTCCTAGTTCACTAGCTAAAAAAAATCATATGACACATTAGGCCTATTCTTTTTCTTATGTGAGACCCATAATTAATAGGGCCAAATCATTCTCCACAGATAATTAATTCTCATATAATTCCACAGGGTGACTGACATTTCATGTAAATACTTCTTTGGATAGGAGGATGCAAAGAAAAAGGTCTTTACTGCCAAACACAGTGTATTTTGCAGTCAGTTAAAGCTCCACATCAGTGTGCAGTTGCAGAGCTCCATCAACTCACATTTGCCTATTGTGTCCTTCCCCAGTCCCTTTGCAAATGTCTGGAGAAACAGGCTGTAATTTGAAAGAGAAAAGGGATTAAAAATGCCTAAAGAACCAGAATGACCAAAAGCCACGATTATTGCAGTTGTGAAACCATACCACAAAGTGTAATGTCTGTGTAACCTTCCTGTGGCAGTAAAATCTCAACACAGTCTGTTGGTGTTTTTAAGAAAGATGGCTGAGCCAACCCAATACACCAGTGCCACCAAAACCTGCAATCCCATTTCCTCTTCCTCCTCTCTGATGGAAGCTCTGGTATGCATTGGACTTTTCACTGACCTGACTCAATTCACCAAAGCCGTAGAAAGTAACAAAACACACCTAAAATGCCACATTAATCAGTTAAAACAGCCCATTTCAGGAGCAGAGGAGCATCAGGGTTTGCCACAGACATGGCGGGTGTGAGGAGCAGAGGACAAGGGCTTCCTCCCCTGCCAGCCCTGGCCACAGAGCCCAGCTCCTCCAGACCTGCCCACCAGAGTCTAACACTCAGGGAACACCCTGACAGCCACCTTTGCCAGACAAGGAGAAGACCAGAGGTTAGAGAGGACACAAAGCACTCACATGCTTTCTTGTCCCACCTATGTCCAGGAGAAGGTGGCAGCACTTCATTGCACACTCTAGTAGGGTAGGCAGCTGTGCAATTAGGTGGCTGCCTTTTCCACACAGAAGTTTCGAGTTGAAGTCCTAAAAACTGTGGGAATATCCCCTGAGAGGTAGTTTGTATCAGCTATTCTTATCTCCTAGTTATCTGGGGACAGACATCTCATAGGTGTAAATTGCTTTTACTACAGGACCTGCAACGAAATCACAACACATGAAAGCTGAGGATCTGAACCCATTTAAGCCAGTTCTCCTGAAGAAACAAGGCTGGTGATATCATGCAGTATGTGTGCCTGCACGTCTATCTGTATTTTAGGCAAGGGACAGAAGTCTCAGGGGTATTAAGTTCCCACAGCCTCTGTCTAGCAAGAAAAGACAGTGTGACTATTAACCAAAGGAAGGGCTGAAGAGTGAACTAAGCATGGTTAGACATGGCTGAGACCACATGAAAGCACAACCTCAAAATACAAGTGCAAAAAAGAGAGTTTATTTGTTCTACTGACCCCACAGTACCAGCAACAATGTAAGTCTTCATAGAGGCTGACTGTATAAGGTTGATTGCAATATATGTGAGCTTTTCAGCTCTGTAGATAATGAGGTCTATTTCTTACAGGAAGACAGGCAAACAAAATAATAAATTATAACATTGTTCACCTCTGCAGACAGATTCCTTGTTTTCCTATAAGACACATGAATAAAACACCTCGCAGATAAAATACAAAAGCTTCATCTCAACCGTGTTTTTATAGAGCCCCCCAGATTAATGCAAAATCATAGGAAATCCCAAGCATAAACCATAGGTTTTGTGATAAGGCTGCCTGGTACTTAATGTGTGGATTTTTGTTAACAAAGAATGCTGGATTTATCAGCATCCTGGTCAATATAGAGCCTCATGGAAGGCATGGGAGTAAAAATGTACTGATTCAACAGACTAATTAGGTCACCAGATCCATCTACGTGACAGACAACAACAGTTCTCTGTGACAAATCCACCCAGCTGAGTTTTTGCAGTCTTAGGCAATTGGACAACTAGCACTTTCCCTTACATTATAATTTTTTCAGACCGTATGTTGTGTGCTTCGTTTCATTAATTCAACCATATTTTTTCCTCTTCCTTTTAAATAAAGATTGCAGCACTCACATGTCAAGCTGAAGAAGACGTTATTCTAACAGTAACATCTAACATCTGTTTTTGGCAGGCACTATGGGCAGTTGGCAGCAGCTCTGCAGTTCCCTCCTTATGTAAATAATCATGTGCTGGTGGCTGTCTAAGTTAACATTGCTGGGAGACAAAGGAAGAAAAAGTCCCTTTCCTTTTACTTCATGCTTATGGTTAGCTAGAACATAAAGAGTTTTGCATGTTGAGCAGACAGCCTCATTTTCACTGTATGTGGGCCAGATCTGGCTTCGGGGAAACCAAAGAGAGCCCTGTGCAAGCAGAAATATTCACTAAAATATTTATCAAAGAGAAATTATTTTTAGGGTCTTATTTATGCATGGGTTTATTTACTGGAAAGAAGGCATGTTAGGGAATGCTGCCTGATACAGAGGCAGGGAAGAAATTACATTGTGCACCCTCTAGTCCGCACAGCAGATGCATCAAACCTTCCCAAGCCTAGAAAGCATTTCTAAAAGGTAGGTTCATTGGATGCACAATGATTGTTCAGACCTTTTTTAATACGCCTGTAAAAGATAGTAAATACAGAACCCTTCTTACTGTGAAAATCTGGCCTTTGCTGGGTATCACAGAGAAAGTACATTGTTTACAATTATCCTCTCATTTTGTGTGTTAACCCCTTGATATATAGAATAAAACCAGGATAACTGGAGAAATTCCACCCTGTGTTGTACAAGAAGACAAACCAGAGGGTCCCTTCAGCTTAGCTCTATAGATCTCTGACATGCAGCCTGTGAGATCTCAGCACTTTTAGCTCCTGCAGGGTTACAGTTTCTGAAGGTACCACTTCTCTGAGGTGTTTTGGAGATTTCATAACGCTTCTGCTCCCAGCTGTTGAGATGGTACTGCCCAACCTTAATTCAACAGCAATTTTATCACTGGCTGCTGTGGGAGCGTGAGCAGACCTAAGAGACTGACAGGATATCTGCACAATGCAGTTGGAAATGAGGTCTTCAGCTCCAAGGAGCACAGTTTCAGGCTAGTGAGCCCAAGGTGATGAGACGATACTTCTGCAGCCCTGCCTTCCCCTCTGTCCTGCTGCATCCTACCAGCTGGTATTTCTGTACCTGCACTGGCACTTCTTCAGGTGGATTTTAAGCTGTGGCAGGTAGCTCAACTGGCCAAACATCGACTCTACAAGAAACATGGGTTTTATAAAACTGAGCAGAGCTCTGTGCTAACGTAGCAATACTGCTGGTCCTTAAGTCATTTCAGCAGCTCACATTTCTTGCCTCGGAACTGCATTCTGCCATGCTGATAGGCTTTACAGATGTTGAAGAATGGTTGAGAAGGCTTCTGGACCACCGCTCTGCAGCTGCAGACTCTGGCTACACACCTCAAATCAAGGCCGAGTTGTCCATTACAGATGTTTTTCCCAGCATTCAGCCTCACCATCACCAGAAGATCACAGAGCTGTTGCCACCATGGCTCTGGGTAGCCATGTGTGAGTGCTGTCAGGCAGGTCAGCCAATCTTGTTCTAAGTGAAACCGAGCAATCCTGATGTTTGATATCTGAGTGACATAAACATCAGTATGAAAAGCCAGTTGTGTTGCTATGTAGTAGTAAAACCCCCAAAGCCCCAAAAGAAAAAGAAAACCACAGAGCTTGAAACAGTGGGTGAAAATCTGCTTAGATTTCAGTCCTCTTATGATGCTGCTCTTTGTAAAGAGTTCATACTTCACCATGTTCGTACCCTGAAATTTAATCTAATGTTTAAAAAGATAAATCTGACATAGCTTTGCAGTTGAGGTCTGGGTTCTGTTTTGTCCCAGTTCTAATCTTCAGGTTAATTTTCAACCCCAAATATTCTACATAGCAGAAAACAGAGTTTCTTTGCAAAATGGTCAAATCTAAGACATGGCTGCTCAGACTTCACTGGTACAGTATGAATGCTCACCCACTCGCAGGACTGGGCTTCAACCTGTTTGCAGAAATTAGTAAAATGCTGCTAATTTCTCTGTTTTCTTTGGGGATGTGAGAAAGTTGTTGCTGTGTGTGCTGTGGAGAAGCCTGGACATTTCACTGAGAACAGTTTCTGCATGTTTACACCAACCTTTCTGTCTTAATGCCATTTTAAACTATGCTGAACAATGGTGGGGACATGCTGTGCATACTGCTGCGAGAAAAAGAGAAAAGAATGAGCAGGAGGACAGTAGGAAGCTGAATGATGAGTGAAAACGAGAATATGACTAAGTGACTTACCATTCAAATTGCCTTTCACCAAATGTGTGTAATCGATTCCAGCGCAGTAGGGATGGTTAACATCACAAAGGCTCTAATCATGGATTTGTCCAATATCATCTTTCCCAAGAGCTAGCCTCAGATGCCTGAAAAGCATATGCATGAATTTAGTAACAAAGATTTAAGGTTGGACCACTTTGCTTTTATAAAAATGATTTGTATTCCAGATTTTAGGTGTCCCTGCCGTAGTGATTTTATTCTCAGGGAGCAAGTGACTTCTCAGTACTTGCAAAACTATGCCTATAGATTTGACTGAAGCCAGTACTTTGCAACAACTGAGATCACAGTTTGAGTTTTACATGGAAGGTAAAACAATAACACTCACAAGTATGCTTCAAAAGGAAAGAAAACTGTATTTGAAAAAGCCACCAGGACAATGATCTATTGCTTTCCAAATTAATTCATGCCCTCTGAAAGCACAGAAGACAAACACTTTCAATTTTTTTAGTAAAGAGGAAAATCCCTGTGTTCCAAGTTGCACTAAAAATGATAAGTCAAACTTTTCTGGCCTTTATAGTCAATTTAACAGGGTCAGAAGATCTGTGAGATCCTCACCAGAACCAGTCTAAAATAAATTAAATCAGCAACTTCTGTTCATTTATAAGTTTATAACTATGTATTCTCCCTTTTATGAAACTTTTTGCTCACTCAGAAATCCGATTTTCCATTAGTTGTTTCAGAAGAAAACTTCCCAGCAGCTCTACCTCACATCCAGAATTTGCAAACCTGCTCTGAATCTCTAAAATAGGAAGATCTTTGTGTAATTTCTGATTAAATGTATTTGCATTCCTGTCTTAAACAGGAATATTGGAGTAAAAAGCCACAGGGACATCTGATTTGTCCCAGCTTGTTCCAAACAAAGAGAAGATCTCTATGAACCTTCACCTTGCATATAAAACAGTCCATAGAAATTAAAGATGTTTAGAAAATATGCTGATTTTCTGAAAAACTGAAAAATAGAGGCTCTGAGCACTAAACAACTACAGGTATTTGGTGATGATCTGGGACAATTCCTTTGAAATTAATGGAGTTTCTCCCTATTTATCACACTACAAAGTAACATTAGAACTTGGCCTAATTTCTGAAGTTAACTTCCAGTTCTCATTGCAGAGGGGAAAATCTGCCATTACAGCTCTCTTAAATGAGTTCAATATCATTACATCACAACCTTAATAGCATATGTCTCAATAATTTTCAAGATTAGTGAAAAACATGGACACAAAAAAAGAGAAACCTGAGCTTTCTTACATAACTCTTCTATTGCCATTTTTTCTATTGCCATAAGAAGCTGCTTTTCGTTGGTGCACTACAAAAGAAACCTCTTTAGACAGCTTTCTGATGACTACTTCTTTTATCTGTAAATGCTTTCACTGACTTATTCACATTTCTTCTTCTTTTTTTTTTTTTTTCTCTCCAAGCAAAATAATCTTCTATAGCTTCAACGGAGCTGACAGTGAAAAGCACTAAAGTTGGACTATACAAGGTCGTATCACAGCTTACTGAGAAGCATGGGGCCACCAAAAGGAGATAGCACAAGGGTCCAGGATGGCTCCTGCTTCAGTCCTGCCTCAAGGTAGCATCTCATGAGTACCGGCTTTCCATTTCAGTAATCCATCTTTGTATAATATACTTACTGTTTATGGCCATCAAGTAAGGCAGGCAGGCCTCATCCCATTACTATTTTAGCTTCAGGGTAAGGCTTATTTTTCTTATCTACAAAGAGGATATTAAGCAGTGGAATACATACACATAGTTCTCCATAGGTTTATTGTGTTCAGCCTACTACCCTGTCAATCATGCCATTTTTGTTTTGTTATCACTTTTCTTAGTTCAGTGCCATAACCTCAGGCTCTGATCTCATCAGATCTCACTAGCTAAACAGGGTCAGTCCAGGTCAGTATTCAGACTAGAAACTTCCAAGAAAACTCAAATGTTTGCAGGAGGGAGTACTTTTTCCCCCATGCTGCATTTTTCGGACTCAGACAGTGCACAGCAGTACTGAATCAGCACCAGTGACCGAAGTTATAAAGTTACAATAAAAGATTTCAAGACAATTTCAACATTGACAGACTTCATGTCTGGAGCGCAACCCAGCTTGAGTACACTCAGTCTAAGCCAAAAGCTATTATTTCAGCGTGATAGTTCATTTTCACTTAGCCTCCAAGTCTGGGGTTGTCTTCATCATATGCTTGCAGATCTTCCTACAAATACCATATTTTTCCCTTCACTGATATGCTCACTGAGAACTCCTAGCTCCGATCCAGTATCATCCCTCCTTCATCTCTAGGTCTGCTATAACTCCTAATGCCACAAGATCATGTTTGTCTTTCAATTACCCCAGCAACAATTGCCTCCATCTCAGGACACGGGCATTTCACTACATTTACTATACATACTCTTATTCCAGTAGCATATTTTGGGTCTCATGTTATGTCATTAATGGGTATTCTGTTACTCTGAACTGCTAAAAGCTTTCTGTCCCATTTCTGAGTTGGCTAGATTTATGTGGCAAATAATAGAATTTCCACAGAAGTAATTGTTAAACTAAATTAAGACCCTTCTGTATGGAAGTAAATTACTTTGGTTATTATTTTAATTGCAGATCTTTTTAGCGTTAGTAGCTTTTTAACCAGCTTCATGTTTTATTAGATTAGGGCACCATCCTATGACAATCTATGGCCAGTTAAATCACCACAAGATAAGAAGGTAAGAAGTTACATCATCTGTCCTCAGTTTCTGTGTCACTCACTGTCTTTCATTGCCATTTTGAATATTGAACTCTACGATTCATGATCCTGGCTATGACCTTTCCACCTCATCAGCACTGATGTTTGTCTTATTACAATATAAGTTTGTTTGATCGGTTGATTGCTTGGTTGGTTTCCCAAATGAGAACTATGAGTCAGAGACAATAAGTCAAGCTCCTTGTGACTTGCTGAGGAAACTTGTGCAACTCAGTGTGCTTCCCTTAATGCAGTGGATAAGTCAGTTGGCCCTTTAGTGATTTATTTAAAAGTTAAAGCCATTGATGATAATCTGGAAAGCAAAGACCACCTTTATTCACAAAGGGTAATATTGTCTTCTACATGGGAATCATAGGAATATTCAGTAAAATATACTTAACCAAGTAAGAGTAATAGAACTACAGCTTGATGTTAGTTATATACATTATTCTCAGTTTGTAATTTCACAGAATAAATACATACATGAGAAATTTATTTTTATTGTTGCTTTCCCTGTAGTTATAATTCAGGAGGCAATGTGATCTTACAACCAGAACAGGAAGCTAGGAACTGGGATATTTGCGTATGTTTATCTTGACTTTGTCACAGCTGTCACTATTATACTGGACAAATCACTGTTTCAGACTGTGACTTCCAGCTGCCAGAGCTTCAGTCACTCGCAAGTAAGAAGCCATAGGGTTGGAGAAACAAATGGGCTCATACGCTGTGTGCTTAAGCACACTGGTCTCACCCAACATCCTCACAACCTTCCATCCATTACATTTAGACCATCACAAGAGAAGAAATTACGTAGTGACAACATCTTCCCTCAGTTTCCATGTCACTCAATACCTCATCTATAAAATGAGGCTAAATAATCTAAAGAACTAAATGTTGGAAAATAATCGGAATACTTTAAATCAACAATTCTGTGTAAGGTAGTTTGCAAACACGTAATACAGCCCTTATAGACAGACACAATGTGTTCATGTGCTTATTAGCATCTTACTGTTTGGAAAGCATCACAAATTAAAAATACTCTATGATTCTAAAAATAAGAGAGTGAGGCCAAATACTGAGGAAAGTGCTTTTTAATGGGTCTGAATTTGGATCACAGAGGTTAAATGATCTACCAAGGATTGCAAAGAATTTTTTTAAAAAGCGGGACTGCATTTATTTCTTTTCAAGTTCATTATTTTCTTGATTTAGGTTCTTTCTCTTGAGTACACAGTAACCCATGATACTAAAACATCACATAAATTTAGACATTTCTGGAGATATAAGCCATGAATTGGCAGTCCATAATTTGAAAGCAAAGAGGAAAAATGGACAAAGTACAAAAAGCTTTGTAAAATAGAATTGTAGATGCTATGCAATATATGCCTTAAAGAAGCTGCATGTGATTTGTTTTCTTAATTCAAGTTTTCTCAGCATATAAATCCTGCTAGAGGGCTAATTGCTTGTTTACATCAAACCTTTGACCCAGTAATGGAACTTTACACAATACCACAAACAAATAACACTGAAAGGCGCGAAAAGAATGGGTCCTTTGGTATTTATATTTACTCTAAACAGTTCTATATGTCAGCATCAGTCCAAAGTTACCAGTTTTTATCCATTAATAACCACTGACTGTTAAAATGTGTCACAGACTCTGATAGCTTCCATATTGCAAACACACTGCCTTCTTTTGTCAAGAACCACTTTCAGATAAGGGCATGTGGCAGATTACTGTTTCTACTGTTCCTTCCTCGCCATTATGAATCTCAGCATGTAGTCCTCATGCCTTACAGAATTTCACAAGATCCTGTATGTGATGCAAAATTTTCACTTTACCTGGACTAAACTACCCCATGACAATTCCCAAGGGACAAACCCTCATAAACTGACAACACTTAAATGTGAGATACAGAATGGAGAAAACTAATACATCTCCCATCTTATTTTCACAGCTGGACTCTTATGAATTTTTGACCCCAGTGTGTTAGACATTAACAGGACTGATTTTTGATTCAGTGTTTAAGCTTCACTTTGACTTTTTATTCCCACTGCCAGATGATTACTATCTCTGATCACACTATGAAAGTTTACCAGGCACAAATCCCCATAATGTGTAACCTTTATACTGCCTTGATTTACGTTAATCTGATCTACCAACAAATGGACTCATCTGCTCCATTCTGACAAAGTTGATTTATGTTGACATGTTGACTTTTGTACTTTCCGATGCTGCATTCCCTTTGTTGGGTTTCTGACTTTGTGTCAGCTAGACAGGGCTGCCTTTCCTGCGTTATTTAAATGCAGCTGGGAGATATTTCAGTTCTTCTAAAAATTAGGATGCTGAACTACTAAAATCAATAGATTTGTTATTTGTGTGGACAGTGCAATAAGGTTTCACTTCCTAAGATTTCAGTGGTTTGACTTCCTTCTCAATTTGGTTGATGCGAATCATTAATAATGCAAGTAAAATTATTTAAATTACAGTGGTGGAAAGGCAAAAATTTAGAAAGAATTGATGCTTAATTATTTTTAAAAAATTAGCATAACATTGGTACTGCGTGGTAGCGGAGTGCAAAAAACAGCTTTGCAGTCTGTTCAATGCCTGCATTTGACAGGACAGGGATCCCAACTTCTGACAGAAAGCCATGCTTTGTGTCCTGATTCCCCTCCTTCAGGATGAAGAAACATCTGAGCCAAGGCTCTCACCAAGGAGATCACACCCTGGTAACAATCCCAGTTGAGCAGAGAAGGTCTATAACAGAGTAGCAGCGATCTGTACTCAGATATCACCAATGCAGCATCAGGATTGTGCAGCCAGGCCTCTCACAATGGAAAAGGATGAGGCACAAACACCACAGGGATATGCGCATTTTCACATAAAAGTGAGGTAAAGAACGGTTAAAAATATTTTGGTGAGACAAGGACTTCGTGAAAGCTTCTGTTCCTGGTAGGAAAGCGAGAAGTCTTTTTCTACAGCTGAGTGATGGAGAGAAGTAGAGAGGAACCCAGCTCTTTGTGCACTGTGTTGATGGCATCAAAAGCAATACTGTAATTTCTAAGAACTTCTAAGTACTATACATGGAAAAGATAGTATGTGTTTTTCAGGCATAACCAAAACAGGCTTTGAACACAATTTTGTAATACTGTGGTCTGGAAAGCATCTCAAGGGATCATTAACTAAACAAGAGGTTGAGCTCCAAGACCTCGTCTGATATCTGGGCATTCAGCCCATAGAAGCAGATTAGAGCAAGTCGGAGTAACCTCACTGTAACTCATTTTGTGTGGACATCGGATCCTTAGCTCCATCCATTTTGCTCTTTAATCCCAATCCTATTATGTCCCACTAGTTCCTGACACAGGCAGAGGCTCAGTGTACCACTTTGCCTTTGGGATATTGAAAGGATGGATTTTTGGTTCAATGGTCAAATCAATAATTGTCATAAAATAAAGTAAAATTTTGATTTGGATCATACTCACATGAAGCAATTTATTTTTAGCTTATGTAATAATTTAAAATCTGCCAGTATAAGAATAATAGATGACAGAGATGGAATGGGGGGGATGAAAACGTCTGTTGAAAATAGTTTTGCATCCCCTTTCTCCTTTTTTCCTGATTAAATAGTTTCCTTAAAATATGTTACTCTTCTTAATACTGTATTATTTTCATTCCTGTTTCTCCTCTAATTTTACTATTATTTCAGTGACATTTTCTTTCAATATTTTTTTTTTTCAAAATCTGTAGAAAGAAGTAGCTTGGGGAGGAGAGAGTTTTCTAAATTACAGTACTAGGGTGGCCCAGCCGTGCTCTGTAACATCACCCACCTTTCTTATTCTAAAATTCTGGAAAAAAAAAAGACCAAAACGTGAGGATACTTAGGCAACACGAGGACATGAAAAAATGGCTGTGATCCTGAGGACAAGAGTGCCATCTAGTGTTCCATATTGCTTGTCGAAGGGGAAGCCTTAACTAATCTCCACAATGTCTGCAATACTTCTAATATATCCTTCATCATATACTAGACAGGGTACTGGTACCACGCTTGGCTATGACATGTAAGGCTCAACAATAATAATTTTTCACTTCCACGATGTTTGGGAAGTATGTGTGAAAACGTTGTGAACATCTTTCATTTAAAATCTGCTGATCAACATGAGGTAATGAGCACATCCAAAGAGTAATGCATCTTCTGCAGAAACAGAGCTGACCAACTTTAAAATGAAATACCTTGAGTGTACTGTGGACTTCGCAATGTTCACTTATTTCAGGAAACTGCTGGAACTGACAGCCCATCTTGCTGTGCAGCAGATTGTAACAACATACTTTTCCTGAAACTTCAGTAAAGATGACAATATAACCCAGTTACCACCCTCATGCAACAGCAAAACGAGTAATGAAAGTTGAAGATGTGCAGACTGCTATTTTTCGTCCTTTTGTTTCTTGTCAGTGACTCCATATTCAATGCTGAGATATCAGCAGCAACACAGATATTGACAACCAAGCCCACAGGACCACTTCCATTCTGACAGTTCTCTTAGCACAAATACTCTGTTGTCACTGAGGAGCATAAACTTCTAACATATGTTAGCATGAAGTTCTGCTAAGCAACTGCTAGAACCTCTCGTGGTACCATCAGGGCAAGTACAAATACCTGAAATTTGGTGCATTCTCCCACAAATATCAAAATATAAATTCTTTGGGGTAAGATATAATTGTTTCTTCAGTTGTTCCATTTTGGACTCCTCAAATAAAGATGCCAAAAAATGCTGTGGGTGAGCAGGGTTGGAGCCAAGAAATTGTGTAGCAGTCAGAGAGATGTAAAAAAGACTGCCTGTGAAAATCTATGGAAACAGTTATTTTAAGCACCTCTCAAATTCTTGATTTATTGCTAAAATTAAGGCTGATGTGAACATAAGCACTACACTGGTGGGCAAAGTAAGGGGATAGTGTAATAAAGCAGCACTGTTATTAACTGCAAAGGGACGTCATGATACGTCTTATCCCGTGCAACTGTCATCAAAAAATACCCTTCCTGCAGTGCCGTGCTCCCACCACTTTCCTCATGTCAGGCCCAGTGATCCCGGAGCATCAGATTTTGCCAGGTCAGTAAGTTGATCCAACTGAAAACTAACTGGGAGTGGGGGGAAATTTTTCTATCAGAGAGCCTCCAAAAAATGACACTCTGCAGCAGGTACCGGGGCAAGAACAGCAGCCTGACTGTCCAAGGAAAATCAGCCCTTTGAGCAACAGCCCATAGTTCAGCTGGTTTAAGACCAAATGAAACCACACCCGAGAGCGCAGTACTATGGACCAAAGTATTCCCTGATGGGTGTGAAGTACAGCCTCTCAAGAAGGGAGTAAAGTTCATTTTGATATATCAATACTGAAATTAGAATTATTTCTAGAATGATTTTAAATGTTTAAGCTGCATCCTCTGTAGAAAAAAAAAAAAAGCTTCTTTACATTAAGATTACACTAAAAGACAAAATATGTCTTTTTCTCAACACAGATTTTTTAATTTGCATATGTGCCTAAAGGTTTCCTTGGTTGCAAAATGCGTGGAATATTGAAAACATGGGCAATTAGGAGATTTCTTCAGGCAGGGACATCAGATTTGTTATCTGCAGTTCAATTTTGTTCATAAATAATCACTCCAGACTCTGAGTCTGAAGCTGAAATCAAGCAGAAACATTGGGAGATGCTGAATTTACAGTGATCTCTGATCTGAAGAAAACAGACCTCCGGAGAGCTAGAAGAGCACCCACACTAACAGCAGCCTTATTCTCCTTCAGGAATAGGCTGGGAGCCCAAATCACTCCCTGAGTGGGTTGCAAGTTTCTGTGTATCCTTTTCCCAGAAGTGAACCAGTCCAGAGGTACTACTCATAGTAAGCCTGCATGCCAAGGTCAAGTAGGCAAGGCACAGCAATTTGCAATGTTCCTCCCAGCAACTGTTTCTGAAGCATGTTGCAGCAGGACAACTCTGAGAGCAGTGCATCTCCCACAGGAAGCACTGTTTCAGACTTTGATGTGCAGCAAAGATACAGGAGAAATATCATATCCTTTCTCAGTTTCATCACCGATGATCACAGCAGTAATTCAAAGACCAAACCAAGGACTCATTTGCGCTGAATATTAATGTAGGTGTAATAGATAAAAAAACTGGCAGGAGTAGTTTTCAGAACAATGCATCTGCCAGCCACAATCTTTGAAACAAATCCAAGTCTAACAGAGCAGCCACTTTCCTTTCTTCAAAAAGGGACTCAATATGATCAGCTACATCTTCTCAAAAGAAAACATTTGGACTCTTTTCTTTTATAGACTTTGATCCAACGTCAGAATGGCAGTGATTTCTGCGGAGGTAAGCTCTTAAACAAGGTTCGGGTATTTAACTGCCTTTGAAACTAGGTGTTCGCTTTTATAAAGGGACTTAATTGACATTCTGAAGACGAAAGTCTCTTTTTATGCCAAATATAGAACAAATGTGAGAGTTTGGAAAACTGCTCGCACGGCCCTGCCAGCTTGCCTTGACATTTTGGTGCAGGAATCGCCTTAAGTTTCACAAAGAACCTATTTCACATGTCATTCAGTTCCTCCTCTCTGATAAAAAGGCTCGTGCAGGTGCTTAAATTCCAGCAAGGAGGTTTGCTTGAGATCTAACTGTCTGCTGGGCAGAAAACAAGCAAGTGAACTATTCGCTAAATATCAGCAGTCACTATTGTCTTATAACCAGATCCTGCACAGGTGTAACTCCACTGAAGTAAATGGAATTCTGCAAGCAGAACACTTGGCCTGAGGACCGATTTCATCAATGTTTTTTACAGTGTTCTAGTATCAGTCTTCTGAGTCATTCAATCCACCTGCAAAAACTGCTTTTACCCCAAAGAAACTATGGAACTAAACCTGCTTAAAATTGCAATTTTCATGTGAACATACGTGTTCAAAAGCTACAATGTTAAAATGTACAACTTCAACGGTAAAATAGTGAGAGTTGTTTTGCCATTTTTATGCACAGTCCTTTAAGATTATCCTTCTAGCAAAACAAGACACCTTTTCCTACCAATATCCTGAAGCACCCTTTGTCTCTCGTGTTATACTTTAGCGAAAGAACACTTCATGTCCTCTCCATTACTTCCATGCTTAATGGCATTGCAATGAAAGAAATGACACCTTACAGAATTAGGGCCCAGACCGGCATCCCTTGGAGGCTGAGTTTCAGATCATTATTTCCGCTGACACTGTGCAGCTGTTGCAGAGGGTTTTTTTCCTAGGAGCAACTTCGGGTGTTTTTTCTTCCTGTTTTTTTTTTTTGCCACAGAAGTCTTTAGCGGGAAGAGGAAGGCACGGCTTGTTGGATCAGTGATGTAACACCAGCTGACAGGTGGGTTTCAGGGAACTCTCTGGGGCCATGGCCTCTTTAGTGGTTTTACCACTCTAAACTCAATTACAGTGGAGTTTCACGCTCCACAGCAAACTCCAGTCCTTCTTTGATAAAAACTCTACAAAGTAAATAAGTCATGATGATGATATGGGTCTGCCATTTAATATTCATTGAAGTACATATGTTTGAAAATTGGAAGCAGAGTTTAATCCATTTTCATATTTATATCAACATGAAGCTTTAAAAAGGGTATCTTTCCTTTTCTCAGAGAATCTGGACAATTTCTGGTCTGACAAGAGAAATAAAGATGTACAAAACTCACTTTGAACATAAGGAGAAGACCCGAGGAGATTTAAAATGCAAATCTTAAAGTATATATCCTAAATCTACTCACTTTCAAGAGGGAACACGTCTCCCTTCTGTGGGATTTTCAGTTTGCTTGAAATGACACAAAATACTTTAAAGGATCCAGAATTCTTGACACTGTGTGCATAATTTGATCACAATCTACTAATACCTTATTGCACAGTGTACTGATGGTATAACAGTTAATACATTTTATAAAGGGACTTTTACATTTATGACCAATTTCTTCTCTCATTTAGATATATTAGCTTGTAGTAACTTTTCTGTCTTTGGTATATTCGAAGTTACAGCAGTCTTCAGAATTTGGTAGTGTGGTCTATATGAGAACTACATATAAAACTAACAATACATTGGTCTCAAATAATTTTAAAAATTCTTATTTGAAAAAAACCCACCTCATATAGCATTAAGCTTATCATTATTTTATAACAGGTTTTCCTGCCCGTGTTTATGCACTTTCCAGAGAAATTAAAAGAAAGATGGAGCAATATTTTTTCTTTGTCTTCTAGCATTCTATTTCAGACCACTGAAAGATAAATGAAGCTGGTGAAAAAAGAGTTAACATAATGATGTCGTCTTTTATTTGACTGAATGTTTAAGCATGGTGCTACGGCTGATGGCACCTTGTTTAATAATGCAGTACATCGCTTCCTAAGGGGACAGGGCTTGATCTGAAAACTGAATATGGTGCACTCTAAATTCTCTTCCCTGAGGAAGGCTGACTAACTGATAAGTGCCATGAGCTAGCGCAGGGACTGATTCTGTCAAATCAAGCTCAAATGGAAGGCACAATGTAGACTCTTCTCAAGTCTTAGTGAAGTAATTTGAGCAGACATTTGTGACATTAGACAGTGCATCAACTATGGAATGCTGTAAAAGTTCACTGTCTAACTACAAGGTGGTCTTTAGATGACAGGATAAAGAAATCAGTGCAAATTTGTTAATGTAACAACTTGGAAAAGCATGCTAAAAATGTCACCCTATTGGGATATGTGATAAAATGTATTGGGAAGCGACTGCCAGTTGAGTTTCCTTGTGAATCCTTCATTAGAATTCATGTAAAAGACATAAAAATAGGGAAATGCAATAAATATAAAATTGTATAAGATGCTATCAGCTAAAATTCTGTCTTTCCTGAACTAAAAAATTCCAATTGACAGCTGAAGTAAGCAAGCAAGAAAATCCATTGCTCAGCTGTTTATTTCTCACTTTGGGATTATAAAGAGATTCTTTGAGTTAAGTCATTAAATTCAAACTTCCAGTAGTGAAGTCCTTGAACACCTTGTCTAAGTGGGGAGTGAAGAATAAGAGTCTTTAAAGTCAGGAAGAAAATTGTACAGGGTGAGAAGGAGATAAAACCTGTTAATGAGACATAAATAATACAATAGCATGCAAGGACTAACTTTCAGCAAAACAGCAGGAAAGACTGGAAACAAATGGGAATTCCTCAAGAAACAGGATGAAAAATGGCAGAAAAAAATTATTTTCTTGCTGGTCATTCATGTCTGCCTAACCTTGTTTTTTTCTTCAAGTAAATAATGGTTTCTGCCTATAAGAGATGAGGAAAATCTCTGCCAGGTTTCCAGTGAAAAATTTGACAAATTGCTACCTGGGAAAATTGAGGATGAAATTAGTAGAGGAAAACATGGTACTTAAGGAACTGATCAAAGAGGATATAATAGCAAACAATGTCAAAAATAAGCATTTCAGGCTGGAGAGATGTTATTAGTGGGCATCTTCCAGGACAATTTAAAAAACAACTTTGTCAAAAGTTCTGTGACCTTAACACAGAAACGACAGAGCGCTGATGAGATGGGTTGACAATGCTCAGCTAAAAGGTACAGCAGTACACGAAGAGTCAGCAAGTCTCAGAGAAAGACCTGATGACTGCAATAATAAAACTGTGAAGAAACGGTACTTCACAAAATGCAAGAATTCACATTTGGAGATTAAAAAGAAAATCTTTGTTGTAAGGGGAAAAATCCATCAGCTGGATAACGGGAAAGATTCTGGTGTAATGAGTGATCACAGGAGTTGCAGGTGACAATCTGATGCCACCATGAGAAAGGCAAATGACATCAAGCTGGCATCAGATGAGATTTTTCTGTTGAAAAACCACTAATATCATTGTGCAACACAGCTGGTGAGACCCTACCTGGAAGCTTTAGGTGACATCTTACTATGAAGCTTTCAGGTCACCTGTTCAGGAAAGAACTCCTCAAACTTGAACAGTCCCACCAGAAGAAGTTATCTGATAAGATAATACGAGAAGAGAATGACCTGTCGAGGCTGATTACAGATTTCACTTTCAATTAAGAAATACATTGACCAGGTGCAGAAGGAAAAGACTTTCCATTTAACCACCATGACAGGCAAATGAACGACTGGCTGCACATGAGCCAAGGGGCTGATGGAGAGAGAAAGTTCCTGTGGAAGTCCAGTTCTGGAATGCAGCTTCTCATCTGAGCAGTGGAAGCAAAAGGGCTGCTTCCCAGCACGATGAATTTTGACAAGGTCAGGAAAATAATTATGTCATGTGGTACTTCTGGTCATGCTTGATGTGAAGACCTAGGAGGTACTTTTCTTACATTATCATGGGATGTATGGAGCTCTACAGCACCATTTTTATCAGTAGTATGCTCAAAGGTACAATTTAGGCCAGTGTCTGAGAAGTGTCCTCAACCCAAAGTACTATACAAGTAAATACATTAATAGTCATGTACTAATGGACCATGGGGAGAATTTTAAAAGGCATTCAGCACCTGTAGAACTTTAAAACCACTGTTATTAATGGCATTAAATACAAGAACTTGAAAGAGGGATCCTCAGCCACCTTGTTCTGCAGAGACAGAGTAAAGATTCAAGCATGCTTTCAATGCAGGTGACACTGACAACTTCTCTAACAAACTCCTATTCAAGCTTTAAATCTTGGAATTCTACATCTTTTGTGTGCAAAACCATCTGGTTTTAACCACTCTGGTGATCCTAACCACTTTGAATCCAGGGAAGACTCAGTAAAAATCATAAAATCATAAAATCTTTTAGAAACAAGACAGATCTATAGTAAATCTAGCCTTTCTATTCATAGTAGAAATTATCTGACTGTAAAACCATGTGTGTACAGATAAACTGAGACGTGGGGAGACAGACTGAGGGAGGGATGATCCGCCTGTTGAGTCTAATTATTAAAGGTCTAACTCGAAGCACCTACAAGTAGTGATGCTCATAAATCGTAAACTGGAATGGAATAGTTTAATTAATATTGATAGTCACATGAGTCAGGGAAAGCTTTGTTTCTGCATTGTATTGCAAAATAGTTACTAATACATATTTCATAAATTAATGGAATATATATACACTCACTACACTAGTTTTATTTTGTGAAAACAGTTCAACTATACAGCACTTTTGAGACTTCCATAGATTCAAAAGGTAGTATGATCTGATTAGCCTGGCTAATCTTTTGAAGGGAGTTGCCCTACAAACACTTTAAATAATTACTTTCAGAATAAGCATTTATATTAAAATCGATCAAGTTTTCATTTTGTCAAATATTTTGGGCAAATATTGAAATCAATAGCCTTTAAAAAAAAAAACAACAAAACACTCCTATCAAGCATTCCTGCGGACACCTGAAAACCAATTTGATTAAGTAACTTCACTATGGGGCTCAAACTCTGCTGTTCAGCTTTTACTTTAATGCCTTCCTCTTCTTAGGTCATCAACCCAATGGAACTGAGTTCTGCTCAGCCAGACTGGAGGATACTCAGTAATAGCTTATGTAGGAAGCTAAGGAAAAAAATAAACAAAACACCAACCCACAAGCAGCTTTCTAGTTAAGTAGGAAAAGATGAGAAAAATGCAGTACTATCCAATCAGAGGAACAAGGTCGGAAAAAGACATTCTGTTTTTTCAGGGACTGAGGTGGTCTCTCCATGAAGCAATATGAACCAGTTTGTATTCCACAGCTTGAGGTTCTAAAGCAGGACTCACTGCAACTGGTTTCACTGTTTTATGGGTCACATCTGTCCTGCAAGACCCAGTAGCATTTGCAGCACGGTCTCAGTATGAAAAGAATAAAATAACCCTCAGATGCCGAATAGTTAATATAGTAGGTTTTCCGACCCCAAAAAGCTGACAGAGCAACTAATTACATTGACACAGAGCTATTTTTAAGACAGACCACTGATAGACATGAGATTCAAATAAATCAGAATTGGTTGTACACAGACCCCTGCTTTCTGTCTTCATTAATTCATTTACTTAATTCTGTTCATTCCTTGAGACACAGCATTATCAGTGCTAACGCTCAAAAGTAACTGCTCAGTTTCAGGTAAAGCACTGATTCGCATCTGCAGCAAAGTGCTCGAGTGCTGCAAAATGAACTGTAAATTATCCTGTTACCCAGCATCAGGATTTCTAAGGGTTTTCCAATTAGATTTGGAAGTACCTAAATGGCAACTGGTATTAGTTTAGATCAAACTTTGGATGCATCTATGGGCTACAGTTATAATAGAGTCTAGTGTATGGTTCTAAATGCTTATTATTCACCAAGACTGCAAAATCTTTTAACATTTCATGCAACATCCCTCCTTTGGCATTTTTGCTTATGAAATATGACTTTTGCTCTTGCACTAGCAAAACCGAGTATCTGCAGCAACAAGGAGAACTTTTCTATACCTTTCTGTTTGTAATATTGTGCTGGAGGTACAAGGATATGGGCGTTTTAAAATATTTCTCTGTCTATTTAAGATAAATGTTTTTAAATGCATATCTAGAAATTTGAAATGGCTTTATCATCAGAATATAAAATGTTCGCCATTTATTTTAGAAAGTAATCTCAAAGTTATGTTCACCTACAATTGTACATCATGACAAATTACAAGGGTCATAATGTTTCATGCACCACATTATGCAAGAAGTCTGTTGATGTTCACCACAGTCCTTTCCAGCTAATGTGAAGTCATTTTCCTTGAAATCCTGAACATGGTCCTAGACTACCAGTCATCTTCTAAGGAATAACAGTGCAGAAGTGATGACAGCATCATAAAACTTTTTCCTTACACTTTCATCTGTTTGATAATGTAGTGTTTGATAGTGTAGTGTTACTCGCTTTTGCTGAAAGAAAATGGAAGTACCCCAAAGTAATGCCAGTGGCTACGCTTGAGGCATTTTGCTTTAATATCTCTATGCCTCAGTTTTCCTATTTTAAAAAATGTTTAAAAAATGTTCATAATATTCATTCACACCAGCAGGGTGTTGTGAAGCTAAATTTATTATTGTTTACAAAATGCTTTTAGAGCATCCAAGTGGAAGGATGATAGATATGCAAACCAGAACCTCTTGTAGCTATTATTCTCAGTCAATTTCTGTTGAATTTATATAAAAGGAATACTGATTATTCTCAGACAATTATTCTCAAACAATTTGTGTTGAATTTATATAAAATGGAATATTATTTTTTTAACAATATAAAGAAAACTTGGTCATTAATCATTAAAATAGAATGAAGCCCTCAGACTTTTTTTGCAAATAAGCAATAATAAATGAAATTGAAAATACATCAGATACACTCGGCCCCTGTTAAAATGTAGGTACACTGAACATTCATGTCATACTGACGTGTTACACAAACACAGGCCTGCAGTCATCCTTGCTACTTCTTGTCAGTGGAACATGTACAAAGCTTTCTAAATGTGTGTTTGTTTTTGATGTGCAACTTTCAGGTAAGGAGAAATACACGATACTGCCCACTAGTTTTTATTTCTGGTACTTGTCTGTGAATCCTGTCAAATTCACGCTTTAAATGGAGCATCTTAATATAATTTTTGGAGCATGAGGAGACCCTCACTTCTCATTCCAGTCACATTCAAATCAAATTAAAAGAGGCAAGAGTGCTCTGGTATATGGGACTGGAAGTCAAACCAAGTCTGTGCTTAGTGCTGCCATACATTCACTTCACAACTTTAGTCACAAAACTTTGAATTTTCATTCCAACGACCACAAATTTACTGCTACAGTTCCTGTAAGACAGCTCAGCCTCCTCTCATACAAAATAATAGTCCATCCCTCCCCCCAGATGTTGACATTTAGGCTACTGTAAATCAGCCAGGACCTGGGTTCTGCTTTTTAATCACTTGCACCATTCAGTCCTTTCCACTCCCAGTTCTGCGCAGGTCCAAAATGGCTGCAGTTCGACCTAAATCAGAATGTATATTGAAGTTTTTAGTTCCTTGTAGGCCAATGTCTAAACAGATCATGCCAATATACAATATAAATGATTCGCAATATCCAGAGTAACACAAGAGTTTCTGTAAGGTCTTACCTAGATCAGAGCTACTGGTTACTGTAACACACATGAATAAGAGTGAGTTCCTCAAGACCAGATGATGAGAGGCCTAGAGCACCCTTCTTATGAGAAGAGACGGAGACAGTTGAGTCTGTTCAGCCTGGAGAAGAGAAGCTGAGAGGTGATCTCATCCATGCTTATAGATATCTCGAGGGTGGGTGTCAAGAGGATGGACCGGACTCCTTTCAATGGTGTTCAACGACAGGATAAGGGGCAATGGGCACAAACTGAACCACAGGAGGTTCCATCTGAATGAGGAGAAACTTGTTTACCTTGAGGGTGCCAGAGCCCTGGAACAGGCTGCCCAGAGAGGTTGTGGAGTCTCCTTCTCTGGAGACATTCAAAACCCGTCTGGACACATTCCTGTGCAATCTGCTCTGGGTGAACCGGCTTTAGCAGGTGGGTTGGACGAGATGATCTCCAGAGGTCCCTTCTAACCCCAGTCATTCTGTGATTCAGAGAGTTGTGATGTTTTCAAGAAATCTGAGTTTAGAAACATATGAATAGCCTTATATTTATCAAAAAATGTAATAATTAATGTAAAAATAAATGGGTGAACAGGATAGATTTATTTTTTTTTTTAACCAATACACCATGATCCCATTACCTGCAGATCTGAAGATCTGGATTGGCTTTGTCAAAACCACAGCCCTTCTGGGACTCTTCATACACTTCATTAGCAAGAGAGTTCTAAGAAGCACCAAATAATCTGGGCAGCAGTAATTAAATTGTGCTCCAGGATTACTCCTTCTGTTGAAGCTCTCAGATGAAGCCATCCCCACATGGGTGCACAAGGGTACACGTATGGAGACGACTCTTCCTGCTCCTTTTGGAAAGACCCAAGTCCAACGCTGGTGGAACGAGTGGGCAGGAACCTGTGCCAGGGAGACCCTCTCCCCTTGGAGCTGGACACAGAGTTCTTAATTTAAAGAAGTTTAGGGGGAAACCAGTAATGAATCAGAAGAAAACTAAGAGAGGAGCTGTATTTCTTAGTCCCCAGCCTTTTTATATATTTACACAGTGGGGATGGGCAGTGACGGCTGTGAAACCTTGTGATCTACCCCAGGCACTAGTGACTTGGCACCATACTACTTAGTTTTCCCTAAGACCAAACGAAATGCCTAAAAATAGCAACGCTTGCCAAAATGTTTAAGTTTTTAGCTTCGCTCGGTTGTCTCCATATTCAGACCTCTTTTCTTCTTCTGTCCTATCCCTTCGATTAGATTACATTCCTCTTGGTTGTGGGAGCGGGGATTATGCCTGAGCTGGAAACTGGAGGGAATACAGTAAAGCAGTCTAAAAGGGAAGGGGGAATAATTCTGACATTTCTCCCAGTGAAAGCAAGCAGCAATTGACCAAACACGCTGTACATCTACACTCGGTGCTTACACGCTGGGTGAAAAGGTCAGCCCTTGATCTCTCTGTGTTGCCTTATTGCATTTCCCGGAAGGCATTACCTTTGTTGACAGATTCCGTCCTTCTTGTCAATGAGGATTGTCATCTGGTCCCTCAGGCTACACTCTTGACTGCTTCAATTGATCCTTTAGTTTGCTTTTATTTCTGGATGCCATATTATCACTGTAGCCGGGATTTTGTATGTGCATATGAGTATTGTAAGAAGTCTAAATCATAGCTTCCCAATTTCAAAAAATAAACACAAATAATTAAAAAAATAAAGTTGTCCAAAGTCCTCTAGCTTTTCTTTTGATTGTGTTTAATGTTTCTAAACATTACATCCTTCATTCTCTTCATTCCACCCCCCTCTCCCCTGCCATCAAGTAGCTCTGAATGACTTTAAATTTCACTGCCAACTACTGTAAAAAGAATAAATCAGGTAGCAACTGGTTTCAGCCAAAGTCTACAGTGATTCTTACTGGCATTGCAAAGCTTACTTGAATTCACAAGGGGCTTAAAAAGCACTGAGATGGCAGAGATTGTTGTGGCAGAAGCAACTGGAAAATGTCCTGAGATTGAAACACAGACATATTAACATCACCCTTGTGGACGCTAATGACTTGCACTTTAAAATGCCAGAGGCTCATACTGCCAGCTAAAACAAAGAAAAAACACATTTTCAGTCTCCAAAGACTTTAGATCTTTCCAAACTCTGAGGGCAAATTCAGCCATAATGTATTTTTGCAGTAGAGCAGGGCAGCTCATGCATGCCACTGGGGGAATCATTGCCTGGAGTTGCTGTAGGCGCTGTAGTCGGTATAGCTAAATAAAACAGCAGCTGAAAACCTTCGAGAGGTTAAACTAGTAATGAAGCATTCTATAATGCAATGCAATCAAACCTAAACAGTTTGAAGGCATATCTTGCTGACGCTCACAACCCTTGTCTTTCTCACAGAGATATATTTAAGGAAACAACCACCAAACACATGGATTTCTGTGAGGGCTTTACAATTGAAATTGACACATAATTAGAAAAATATTTTAATCTTTTGATGGAATAACCATGTCTTTCTTAGACATTTCTAGATGAGGAATTCTTTTAACAGCTTACTAGTAATGGCAGATTGGAAACATTTCGAAACTGTAAATGTTTAAAGAGATCTACTCAAAGAAATGGAAAGGTAACAGGAAATGAAGAAAAACAGATGCTGACAATAAAAAGAAAGCTAGGAAAAGGCTTGGAAGCAAATATTTGGAATAAAAAGTAAAAAAAAATGACTGGTTTGAGTGGGAAAATGCATGTAGGACAGGAAAAATACAGAAGTCAAATTCATTCTCATTATAAATCTAATGATGAACCAAGCTCAAGAAACTTTAAGTGGACTGCAGAAAAGTTACATATTAAAAAGCATCAAAAAAGAATGAAAGTTAAAGAAAAAAATGGTAAGTTTTATTTGCTTATATCAGAAATGTAAGCCACACATACTTTTTTCTTCACAGATTCCATGGATGGCTAGATGAGCGGAGTGAGATTTGTTGCTATATGGATTGCATTAAATCTGAGTAACTGAGACAGTAATTTATACCTTGCCTAACTGAGCTGCTTCCTTTTAAGGACAAAAAACCACCAACTAACTAATGTTGCCATGTTTTCTTAGGGCCCTACTGCTACCTCCAAAAATTAAACAAGACATCTTATTTTATAAATTTTATGATAAAGAACTAAAATGAAAGTGCTGTATTTTATTTTCAATTTAAAGTAATTCCTATAATAAAGTAAGTCTGAAAAAAGAATGCTTTGTCAAAGCCAAGTGAGAAATTATTACAGAAGAGGTGAAAACGCACAAAGATAGTTAGTTGCTCTTATGTGAGAGAGCAACTACAATGCATTGAGTACTGTCCAGGCATGGATGAGGAGTGAGCTGAAAGTCTGTGGGTGAGAATTAAGGGGCAGGCTGGCAGGAGTGATACTGTTGTGGGTGTCTATTACAGGCCACCAGATCAGGGTGAGGAAGTTGGTGAGGCCTTCTACAGACAGCTGAGAGCAGCCTCACAGTCACAGGCCCTGGTTGTCGTGGGGAAGTTTAACTTCCCTGATGTTTGCTGGAAGGATTGCTCAGCCAGCCATCCACAGTCCAGGAGGTTCCTCCAGTGCATGGACGATAACTTTCTGATGCAAATGGTGGAGGAGCCGACTAGGAGAGGTGCACTGCTGGATCTCATCCTCACTAACAAGGAGGGTCTGGTTGAAGCAGTAAAGGTTGAGGGCTGCCTAGGTTGCAGCGACCATGAAATGGTGGAGTTCAGGATCTCGTGTGGCAGGAACAGTATACCAAGCAGAATTGCAACCCTGGACTTCAGCAGGGCAAACTTTGGCCTTTTCAAACAATTGCTAGGGGAAATCCCATGGGCAAGACTGCTCGAGGGTAAAGGGGCACAAGATAGTTGGTTAGTATTCAGGGGTTGCTTCTACCCAGCTCAAGATCAGAGCATCCTGACATGTACGCAGTAGAGGAAGGGAGTCAGAAGACCTGCATGGTTAAACAGGGAACTGCTGGGCAAACTCAAGCAGAAGAGGAGAGTTTACAGATCATGCAAGGAGGGGCTGGCCACTTGGGAAGAATATAAGGCTGCTGTTAGAGTATGTACGGAAGCAACTAGGAAAGCTAAGGCATCCTTAGAAGTAAACCTGGCGAGAGGGGTCAAGGACAACAGAAAGAGCTTTTTCAAATACATGGCAGATAAAACTAACACCAGAGGCAATATAGGCCCACTGATGAATGAGGTGGGTGCCCTAGTGACAGAAGATACAGAGAAGGCAGAGTTATTGAATGCCTTGTCTCTGTCTACACTGTCAGAGGCTGTCCTGAGGAGCTCCGTACCCCTGAAGCCCCAGAGGAAGTCAGGACCATGGAGGAGTTTGTCTTAGTTGATGAGGACTGAGTTAGGGTGCAATTAAGCAATCTGGACATACATAAATCCATGTGTCATTGCTAGACCACTCTCCATTATCTTTGCCAAGTCTTGGGAAACGGGAGAGGTGCCTGAGGACTGGAGGAAAGCAAATGTCACTCCAGTCTTCAAAAAGGGCAAGAAGGACCTGGGTAACTATAGACCAGTCAGCCTCACCTCCGTCCCTGGGAAAGTGATGGAACAACTTAGCCTTGGTGCCATCTCAAGGCATATCAAGGATAAGAGGGTCATTAGGGGCAGTCAACATGGCTTCACCAAGGGGAAGTTGTGCTTGACCAACCTCATAGCCTTTTATGAAGACATAATGAGATGGACAGATGATGGCAGAGCGGTGGGTGTGGTCTGCCTTGACTTCAGTGCAGCATTTGACACCGTCTCCCACAGCATCCTAACAGCTAAACTGAGGAAGTGTGGTCTGGATGATCAGGTAGTGAGGTGAACTGTGAACTGGCTGAAGGAAAGAAGTCAGAGAGTTGTGGCCAGTGGGGCGGAGTCTAGTTGGAGGCCTGTATCTAGTGGAGTGCCTCAAAGGTCAGTACTGGGGCCAGTACTATCCAATATATTCATTAATGACTTGGATGAGGGAATAGAGATTACTATCAGCAAGTCTGCTGATGACACCAAGCTGGGAGGAGTGGCTGACACGCCAGAAGGCTGTGCTGCCATCCAGAGACCTTGACAGGCTGGAGAGCTGGGCGAGGAAAAATTTAATGAAATGTTACAAGGTCAAGTGTAGAGGAAGGGCAGGAACAACCCCAGGTTCCGATATAAGTTGGGGAACGACCTATTAGAGAGCAGCACAGGGGAAAGGCACCTGGGGGTCCTGGTGGACAACAGGATGACCATGAGCCAGCACTGTGCCCTTGTGGCCAGGAAAGACAATGGCATCCTGGGGTGTATTAGAAGGGGGGTGGTTAGTAGGTCAAGAGAGGTTCTCCTTCCCCTCTACTCTGCCCTGGTGAGACCACACCTGGAATATTGTTTCCAGTTCTGGGCCCCTCAGTTCAAGAAGGACAGGGAACTGCTGGAGAGAGTCCAGCACAGGGCAAGGAAGATGATGGAGTGGAGCATCTCCCTTATGAGGAAAGGCTGAGGGAGCTGGGGCTCTTTAGCTTGGAGGAGACTGAGGGGTGACCTCATTAATGTTTATAAATATATAAAGGATGAGTGTCTCACGAGGATGAGGCCAGGCTCTTCTCAGTGACAACCAATGGCAAGACAATGGGTCCAATGTGTAATGGGTTCAAATGGGTTCAAACTGGAACACAAGAGGTCCCACTTAAATTTGAGAAGAAACTTCTTCTCAGTGACGGCGACAGAGCGCTGGAACAGGCTGCCCAGAGGGGTTGTGGAGTCTCCTTCTCTGGAGACATTCAAAACCCATCTGGACACATTCCTCTGTAACCTCATCTGGGTGATCCTGTTCCAGCAGGGGGATTGGACTAGGTGATCTTTTGAGGTCCCTTCCAATCCCTGACATTCTGTGATTCTGTGACATAGAAGGTAAACTTTGTATCGTCATCCATGTATCAAATATTCATAATGGAATTTGGTATTGGCAAGGGAAACATGTTTGCTCAATGAACTTCTGGGTCTTCACACCACAAATGTTTAGGCACATTGCTATCCTCACATACATCTCAGTTATAATATGGCTCAAGTACATTAAAGCCAGCGGCTGGAGCTGTCCAGTGAGTAATTAAAAATATGAAAGTAAAATGTGATATTGTGAAGTTTATATGCGAAAATTAAACCAAAACCAAAACCCAGACAATAACACTTAAATTTCTTCTTAAAATGAGGAAATAAAGTGTAATTCGGGGATAAAAAAGTAACATACACACAACTAGAGTGCAGAAGAAAACACTTAAATTCTGACAGTTAATATTGGGGAAAAAAGAAAAGTAAGAGATGAACTTGCCAAGATCCTCAACATAAGGGACCAGCTCCATTCCTCTTTTAACCTTTCTTGCCAATAGGCAAAACCTTTTCTGCTGGAGTCCTAATGCATTCCAACTAATTCACTGTGCACCTTCTAAATTCAGATTCCAACAAGTGTTGAAAGTAGTTTTCTAGGTTAAAAAAATAAGATTCCATTTGTTCTTGTAAAAGTCTTTTTTAAATGCTTGAGCTTGAATTTTGTCACATAGAGATAACCTTTGCTAAAAACTCTGGGAAGATGGAGAGTCTTGACCAAATAATGAATTTTAGCTGTAAATGAACCTGCAGGAAAGTGGGCATGCTTAATATGGCTGTAATTCTAGTTGTTTTTTAAACTAGGAATGATCAAATTTTCCATGATTCGAATACAACCTTGCCAGAAAAATGTATAGTAGTGCTGAACTGAAGCAAGTGAAGTATTTTAAACAAATATAAATGCTATTGAGTGGATCCTTGCATGCCCTAAAATGCCAGTGATGAAGTCCTTACAATGAAGCTCTACAAGGACAAGAAACAAAACTTTGGGCCATAACCATACAGATTCCTTTCTATGTTTTAACCTTTTTTCAGAACAGAGGATGTAAATCTTAAGCATTGTATGTGTCACCAATTAAATCTTTGTGGAGTTCCCCTTATTCTGTACAAAGAATGTTTCTACTCTCAGTTTAAGCTTTATATACTTCAAGGAATTCTTCCTCCAAAACGAAAGTTTAAAAATGTTGATATATGTTATCAAGCTTATCTCCAGAATTGCATTCAATGCTGAAAGAAGCACAATAAGAACTACTAACAAAGATCATTCTGTGTAGCCAGGGAATATCTAACACAGGAACCCAGGGTACAGATAGCTAACAGTCAGCAGCAAGATCCTTCTCTTCAGTTCCTCTTCCAGTCCCTAGCTTAGAGTCATGAAAATATTCTACTTGGCCTGAGTGTTATAAAGCACTGGAACTTCTCAGCAGTATTAGCAGAAGTTTTAGTATTGTTCTACTAAAATTTGCTCTTAAATGAGAACTGATATATCACTAGATCACATTTAAAATGATGAATTTAATATCTAACTTTAGTTTCATGAGCACTTCAAGACAGGATAAAATAACATCATTGCTAAAACAAGACAGACAGCCACCATCAGTCTCTTTGCTTCCCATTTCTGCACAGGCTCACTCCTTCTCATCACCTTGTGTTGGCACAAACATTTGTGTGGCTGTGCAACGTGAAGGACTGGGGAGATGATCTGGCTTAAAACAAACCCAGACTGATACACCCACCTGGTTCATCAAGCAGCTATGTAAACATTTGTGCCAGCCCAAAAGGATAGCATGGGTGAGGACTCAGAAGCAACATACAGGTCAACGAAATATTTCTAATATATCCTTCTTGCTACCTGTCTCGGAGGGTTTCTCAGCTCTTAGTGACAGACTGATTCCTCCCCAGATACCAGACATGATTCACACGACAGCCTCACTTTTTGATACATAGTCCACTGCCTCAAACAGAGCAATCATTCTTCTGTGTATAAAGATCAGCCTAAGCTTATTTACTTATCAAAATTCTTTCAAACAGAGTCCTGCTCTGTCCTTGCCTTTCCTCCATGAATTTTTGGGGCTACACAATAAAACCAGATGCTAATGTTCATTAAATAAGAAGCACAGGGAAGAAGGATTTAAACAGAGAAGTGGGGATGGAAATGGCATGGCATTATCCTAACACACTCTCTAAGCAAAGATAGAGGAGTTAATACATGCACACATCAAGCTGATCACAGCACCTGAAGGTGTTCTCAGCACCAGCAATATTCTTCCCACCACTCAGTGCTGTCCTGACCCACATGGAGAACATTCTCGGGCAGGTCCCACAGAGGGAGGGTACCCATCCAAGAAAGTCATCTTGAGCAGTGACTACTCGTTTCAACCCATCTGAATTTGCATGTGCTGAAATAATTTAGTTGTTGTTCATCCGTACCAGCTGACAACATGATCCAAATAATTTTGTAGAAGTGAGCTATTTCCATAACCTACTGCTGCCTTATTTTTCTCACTAATTCAGAGAGGGATTTTTCCTTTACGTTTTAAGCACTAAGCTGAGAATGATCTCTACGTAACCTCACTGGATAATAATTTATTTTGGTAGCCATTTCTAGCAAACGCATTTTGAGTATTACTAGCTAACCCACTCTGAATTTACTGTTGTTGAATAGCAATCATTTTTGAATTGGTGTCACTAAGTCAAATGCTTTACAAAAGTGGGCCAACACAGCAGTCACCTTTATCAACGAGATCCTGTCAGAATAATATCAATCTATTTGACAAGACCTAATTTCTGTGAAATCATGCTGGTCAACATTAACTGTATTCTCAGCATTTAATTCTCTATTGAAGTCCATCATCAGTTGACCTGTTACTGTCTTGAAACTCCATGCCTAAATATCTGTCCTGTATTTCATTTCCCGACTCAACCATCTTATCACATACAACAGCAGCAGAACATTGTCCTGATTCTCTGGAATTTCACGGATTTTCATTTAAAATCAACATCATCAGTCCAGACAGGTTTGTGAAGAACCTCTTGAGACTATCTGTTTCAATCCATATATATTAATATATTGAACACTAAAAAGTAGTTCTTTTATCTTCCTCACTGTGGGGCAAAAAGTTTTATTGTTCATATATATAGTGGCATCCAGGTTTGCTGTAAATTACAACCATGACATCACTAAGTATTTCTACATTTTCTGCACTGTAGAAAATTCTGCCTTTTCTGCTGAGAAACCGACCTTTTGCTAACAGAACTGCTCTTTTTTCCTGTCATGAAAAAATTACTTTTCTCTGCTTTTAGGCTAAATGAGAACAGTCTCTGGGATAAGAGTTTTAATCTAACGACTTGATCTCAGCCATCAGATTGTACAAGCAACCTGAAACCTTTTGGCTAGTTAAAACAGAGAAATGTCTTCATTTCAAGTATAGGTAGTTGAACATCTTTCAAAATCCGTGTTTAAACCAGACAGATATGTTGCTAGTACTAGACAGCAGTAAACATACTTTTCTGCCTTTTGTTTGCAAATGTTGACTACAGAGTACCTGCATAACAAGAAGGCATCACATCAGGGGTTGGGCCACTGACAAAATCTGAATATCTGAAGATTTATATAGAGTGCCTAAACTTCAAACAGGATTCACGCATGATTTTCACCCAACCCGCAAACCTGGCACAGTGCACATTGGAGAGACATCCAGTCTCTTGGGTGGAAAAGACATTTTCCAGTGATCAGATGTAGCCAGAAGCTCCTTTGCATAAAGCAGAAGAGCGGGAAGAATCCTTCAGTCTCAGTTTGTCCTGTAAGTTTATAAAGCTGGACATACCATTTAAGAACTGGTTATTTGGGGTTTCTTTCTCTGCTAACATCTATTCAGCTCAAATATTGCAAATATGTGGGAAGAAATTCTCACTGATGAAGATGCAACATGCTCTTCCCTCTGAAAATATGCAACTTTTACTGGTACTTTCCAAATAACAGCAACAATCAAGAAACAAAGCAAATGAGGACAAAGCTCTTTTTAAAATTTTATTTTAAGGCCAGCATACAAAATCAGATTTAGTGGAGCATGAAATTCTTGTCCAAGTCACTGATTTAGTAAAATAATCAAAAAGTGTTTAATGGCTTCATCAGAACATGTATTTGCCAATAATAAGCAGAGAATTTTGCAGAGTGAATTCATGTTTGTAATATTTCTTTCCACGCTGCTAAAAATACCATCTCTTTTGCATGTTTCCGATTAATGCCTTTAAACACAAGTTTACAGAAATACACAAATACTTTCCTGCCACAAAGTAATTTATTAGACAAGTTAGGGAAAATTAAAAGGGATTTTTTTTTCATAGAAGATATGTTTAAAATGTACATATTTTTTGTTTCTTTGCAGGAATCACTGGTGCTGTACCTTGGATAGCCCAATATATCTGACTGCTATTGTATCTTGATTTATCCAGACAGTATCTGCCCTATGGGAAATAGTTGAACCTTCCAGGCTTCACAGACTGCAGCAATGGGGAAATATCAGCAACACAACCCATGTTGATGAAACAGGTTACTCTCTCCAGTTAAATGATACCAATTCCAGTCATACTAATTGAAGTTTTTAAAAATAAAATCTGTTCAATACAGTCTGCAGTATTTAATGATAAATGTTTATTTTGGCTAGTGTAAAAGCTGAATAGTTAGGAAAATACAAGGTACCCAGAAACCACAAAGAGAATTCAAGCTTTTTGTTAAGCAAATTTGCAATTCACACTTGGATTTGACTCTCGTTACCGAAAATTGAATCTCAGTTGAGCTGACGTTTCGTCCCCAACTCACTGTGTCCGCATATAGATCTAGCTAGAAAGATGTTTTACTACAAATGTGCACTTCTTGAGAAATAAATCTATTTTTTCATGACACAATATAAAAATATATAAAAAACCTATTCAAGGGCCTAAAGAAACATGGAAAAGGCCAGCACTGAACCTTACTTATGTTAGATGTATCTATAGTTTTTCAAACTCAGCAGCTCTGGAGTTCAGGAGGAAATTGTTTTAGAAAACAATTAAAGCCAGGGAAGCAATACAAATTTTCTGCATGACTAATTGACACCTGCGTTATAAGTTTTATCTTGTAGCACAATCAGTAGTTGCACTTTAAGGAAAAAAAAAAAAAAAAAATGTAAAAAAAAGATTGTTTCTGTCCTGCCTTCACCATTGGAAGTATTACTCCTCAGTTAGAGCACAGCCATACCAACATTTGATCTGGCATTTGACTAAACCAGTGGGGCAGAAATGTCCAGCAGGGATGACGGAAAAATTACCAAGAGAAAAAAAACCCCTCTCAACGCAGATCAGCTGCCAAAAATATTTAAAACTTTTTCTATCAGTGACTGACCTGTTTTAAAAGATACTTCCTCTCTGCCCTTCCAAATACTTGTTTACACCTCTCCAGACATTTCTGACTTCTCGGTCAGTCATGTTTGTGGCCCTACTCTGAGGGAAGATAAATAAACAGAAAAATAGGAGCTTTTAATAAAATAAAAGATAATTTGACTATTGGTCATAAAAATAATCATAATGCGGCTATCATTTTAGACAGTCATATCATATTTGAATAAGCTGAATGAAACTAAGTTAAATGTTGTTCAGACAAATGAGTTGTAAAAATGTATGGCAGCTTGTTGTATCTGTCCCTGACATGTGTACCAGTGAGGCAGAGGTGTGAGGCATACCTATACTGCATGTGTACACAAGGGGGTTAGCATTTGTTTTAATGTTAGGGGATTAGGTTTTGCAGATTCTAAGTGGATTAACCCTTCTAGAACACACATGACTAACTGCCCAACACCTAAAAAAATATTCAGTAACCGTTAAGATAAATGGGAACATATGTAAGAAAATCTCAAATACTTTGTACTAAAAATAAACTTTGTACTAAAGCCTAAAGCCTAGGCTTTAGGTGCTCTCACTTGATCTGTCTTATATTCAGAATTATAAATTTTTTCATTTTTTGGGGTAGGAGGAGATTTGGCAGAAAGTATCAGCCAGCGTGCCCACTGATATAAAAACAGCATAGGATTCTTATTCTCGAGTAAACCCTTTAAGCTTATGAATCATGTTTTATTATAATTTCCCAGTCCAGCTAGCAATCTATGTGATCTCTGAATCATTCCATTCTTGCTTCCAACCAGAAGTTAAAGCATGCATCAAAATCTGAAAATGGTTTATTACGTACGAGAGCTACAGGCAGCTGAAATAGTTTTACCATTCCTGAAATTGTCTTACTATTTTTTCACCTCCATCACTCCTAACAGCTAAACCCTGGCACATGACATTCTTTGCAACAGTGTCCACAATTAAACATGTTAAACAAAGGTAATGACAGAAGAAACACAGTATGTGATGCACATGCATATCCATCCTAATTCTTACTTTGTTATTATTTAAAAGCAACATATTTAAGATACAAAAGGACAACTAAACAGTTACACAGATCTATGACTGTTTTGCAGTTTTCAGTAACAGTACAATATGCAAATCTCTCAACTATATGATTCACTACAGCTTTAAGAATATAACTTGTGACAAAAGCTGCTACCTCAACTTCTCATTTTATGCAGCTTATAGAAAAATTTCAGATGTGACCCAGTTATGTCACAACCATTTTCAAATTGTGATCCTTCAAAAAGTAACTATATAAAAAAAGCACCTTCTTACTCATCACATCTACTCCCCATAGATAGCCAGGATGAGATCTGCTGACTTGGTTACAAAAATAAAGGTTCTACTACTTATTAAAATTTCTACTAACCTTGCAAAACTAACATAGCTGAGGAGAACAGGGAGCTAAATTATTTTGTATCTTCAGTGGAAATATTAATAACTATTTTACACTGTAATACAGCTCTAAAATAACTCATCAAAGATTTTGAGTGGGATCAAATAGCAGCAAAGGCACTTCTGCCTGCAGAAACATTTTAACAGATACATGCAATAAGGAATTAATTTAGCATTTTGTTAGAGATTAAGTCACCATTTGCCTTTGGAAAGGAACTGTTTTACATGAAAACCGAGCATGATCTATGAAAATCAATGGGACTCTCAGGAAGCAATTTTCCGTTCAAGTTGTTTAGTATACATCTTTCTCCAGTTCTTGTGTTTGCCTTCTGTCATTTTAATAAGACTCTTACATATTATCCTACAAATCCTAAGATTTGACACACTGATTTTTTTCCCCTGCTACTAATTGTTCCTGTTCCAGTACCTCAGTTTGATTTTATCACCCTACCAGACCCAGAACACAGCAAAACAACACATCATACCATCAAAGCTATGCAGTCAGGCTTCCATAAATTCTGAGATTGGCTTAAACCTAAGCAAATTTACAGCATGGATAAGGGGAGCTTTTTTTGATGAGGGGAAAAGAGGAAATACTTGACTCTTGAGAGACAAACAGCCCCCAAAGGCATCTGAAAAATAAAATTTAACCTTAAAAGTCCATGAAAAAAACACCTGTATCTTCCCACTATGTTCCTGAAAGTGAGCTGTTCTTACTTTCATCCTGTTTCTGGGATGTGAACAGCAATCCCTTTGCCATCCACAGTCAGCAGCCTTACCAGTTACTCAGTTACTGTCATCTCACAAACTTCTCCTTCCTCTCTGTCAAACTACTCTGTTGTCATTCTTCTCCACTTTCCTTCTGAACAGTATGTTCAGCTGTACCACCTCCATCTCACTTCTATAGCTCTTGAACTTCTTACTTCATTTTCATTCTCTCAAAATAAAACTTGACTCGTTCAGAAAACCTGTTGACTTGAATTTTATTTGCAACTACAGATTTTTTATGGAGAACCTGCTCTGCTGTACGTTAGGCAATACTGGCCAAATTACAAGACCTGAAAGACATGTATGTGTTAAAAGCTGGAGGCGATTTGGGATCCTCAAAAATATTACAGAGAAGTAAATCACACTATTGCCAGCATTAAGGAAGTCAAGCTCTAAAAAAGTCACAAATTTGTTTTAATAAACACTCTTTTGAAATGTATGTTTTCTCTACATTTATCAGATGTTCTCAGGTTTAAGGTTTGTTTGTTTGTGGTTTTTTTTTCAAATGAAGCTGAATATGCATTTTCACACAATCTGAGAAGTATTAATAAATTCAACAGAAAAATGTGAGGGTCTGCAATAACAATCCTGTGAGTATTTTAAGCTGACTCCACTTTCTCCCCTCAGAACAAAATAGAAATGAGATATTAAAAGTGTAAAAAACCCTTAGCAAATGTGACTTTAGACTTAGATTTCCATTACTGACACAGAAGAGTATCTGTATATAGATGTATCTGTATCCAGATATATATAAAAACATACAGAGAAACACAGAGAACCACATTATTTGTTATGCTTCTGACTTTTACTGCCCAGAGAGTCATCTATCGCAGAGGCCCTATTTCTTCAGTCTGAATTGCATGCCTGAGGCAGAGGCTTAAGCCAACACTTAAAGTCAGGTTTGGAGAACAAGCCACAGGCAGGAAAGGTCACTTTTTGGTTTCTTTGTCATGTTCCCTCAAGACATATTAAAAATGTATATTCTTCATACCAGAAGCTCTTCGGTCTGAAACCTAAGGTTTCTTTACTCAGACATCACAAATAAATCAATATTGATATTAACAATACAAAGATATATGTATCTCATAATCTTCTCATTTCCAACGCCTACCTTCCCCCAGGCCTCAGGTAAACGCCCCGATCAAATCTCTCCACGGAAAACCTTCCTGGTAGTCGATTTCCCAAGATGAACAGAGCCCCTAAATGAATGTTAGGAACTATGTTGCCTCTTCCCATTGCATGACATAGAACGTGCATCTTGCTGGATTATGATCTTGGTAGGAGGATGGATGTTCCTGTCTTATTGCATTTGCGCCATCCGCACAGAGCTGCCTCTA
Organism: Patagioenas fasciata; assembly: GCF_037038585.1. NCBI lineage: Eukaryota > Metazoa > Chordata > Aves > Columbiformes > Columbidae > Patagioenas > Patagioenas fasciata. Next base: position 32,953,122 of record NC_092522.1, on the reverse strand, counting down.
GTGGAGGCCATGTTAATTTAGGGAATGGGGGATTCTGGGGATGCATTTATATTGTGATTCTAACTTCGGAGTTTAAGACCATCCAAAGTCAAGTGTGGAACAAGCTACTTTTAAAAGATATTTTGCACACCAGGGGTTTTATTTGAAAGACAGGAGAGTGAGCAAAAAGAGTTTTAATTACTGCATGTCATTCTACCTCTTGCTTTGGTAATTTCCCTGTCACACTTCAATTAAGTTTTAAAAATTGTTGAGAAGTGCTTTTGATAAACTCTGTATGAAATGAAACCTTACAAGCTCCAGAAAAGGTAGTATGCATGTAGGCTACATCCATCCTTACATAACCATTTACATCCATTTACATATATCCATTATCTTAAATAACCAGAACCATTCTGTGGCCTTCAAGCCAACTGAAGAGTATGGCCAGAGTCCTTACTTATAAATCCTCCTGCTCTCCAGCACTGTGGCCATCGCCAGACTGTCTACTGGCAACAGCCCCAAGCTCTCTGGTGCTAATTCCTCAAACTGTGCCAGGCAATTGTCTGGCACAGGCTGAAATTGTTGTAGAGAATAGGAATTCAATAGAGGAGACACAGCTCCAGAGCCCAGGAACATAACCTGGCACTGCTTAAATATTATCACTAGGGACAGGCTTCTGGGAGTTATTGATGATGGGAATAAACTGCCTGGGCAGAGTGAATCCAGCCCAGAAACTTGGAGGACGTGGCCTGTTTAGAGAAGGTAAAAAAAACAATTTGTCATCAGAGGATTTCTTTTGCCCGTGTGGAGCTTTCTGTTAACTATTTATTTTGGTTGCAAGACCAACAAACCATGTTTCCTTAGACTGCTTCCTTTTCCTGGTCCCTTGTCTGCTGCACATTTTTTCCTCCCATCTCAACCTAGTCTCATTCACATCTCATTTCTCAGTTGTCCCTTGTGCAGCTGACCACAGCTTTTCCTCTGTGGCTTCTAAAACTGCTTCCTTTCCCTAGACCATCTTTTGCAATCTTCCTACTTGGATAAGTATCTTCATATTCCTCTTTGGCTATGTTTGTACTTCTGGTCTTCTCTGTATCTCTGGACCTGTATCTCTCATCTGTGGCTAATCTTTCTACAAACACAGCATAGCTACTGCACTGAGGACTCACAGATCTATCACAAGCTTTTTTGTCCAAAATGAAATCCTGGTGGCTCATTCACATCTTATATATGACTCAACTCAAGCCTGACAGGGTTAAAATAAAGCTTTCACTCTTCAACTAATAACCCCTCCTGTTTTTCAGCTACCACTAGTGATATTACCATACATTGCTTTCTCTAGATTTTTGCATATGAACATGAATAGCATACCTAGTACGTTTCCTTCATTCAGAGAAATACAACTCTCATCTATACTCCAAACATGTCTCAATCTACCAGATCTTCATAAGTGTGATCTAGACCCCCACATCCATTCAGAGAACTTCAGCAAATACAATTTCTTAAGTCTACTCTTTCAGGTATGTCACATTTTTAATTCATTCATTGGGACCTCCTTTCCTTTTCACATCAAATAATTGCTTTTACAGAATCATATCTGCAATCCCTAAGTCAGCAGTGAAAAGACAACTCCTCTCTGAGCAGCCCATCACTTCAGATACTGTTATCGACTTACAAGATTTCCAAACACCTTTGCATTTTCATTGTCCTTTGGAGGAATTCCCAGTCAGCATCTATTCTATTGTTCTCCTTCAAAACACTTCTTAAAATTGTTCTTTACTGATTAAGTATAGTGAAGTTTCAGCAACAACAGCCTACTATTATGCTGACCAATGTAATCTCATTATTTTCCTTTGCTCTTTCCAGTCATTTGCTTTGTCATGTCTGGTCCTTATTGTAAGCACTGTAGACTTTTTAGTATTGTGTCTTCAGAATGAGTTCCCAGGTGCTCTATTCCATAATCAAGTTTGGTAAGCACACATCTAAGCCAGCCTAATAATGAGCGTGAATGTTACAAAGTTTGTACTTGAGTTAAAAATTTCATCTTGGTCTTCCTTATTAAGAATGAAACCTGTATTCAGCAAAACACTGTAACACTGTGATACAGTGGAAGCAATGATAACTAGTAACACCGTAAATGTTGTCTTACTAGCTGCAGCTCATGCCTTACAGCTCAAATATAAGAAGACTTGAGCATCCAGGACTTTCTTATAAAGAGCAGAAGTGGATGTTCCTAACTTTTAGAAACAGGGTGCTTTGCGTCTTGATGAGGAAACTTTACAAGCCTTACCAAGTAAAGTGTAACAGGAAACAGCTGATTGCAATTGATCTCATAAAAATCAATCTCTTTTGATTAACAAACTGCCCTCTGGAGTAATTATTTGCAATCTATGGCAAATATAATTACATGTTTTTTGTATGAAAATACAAGTACCTAATTTAGTGTTTTATGTCATGGGAACCAGTTTTAATGTGGAATGCCAAAATTACACACCAATGCAGACAGCATCTTGGTAAGCATAACCAAGCTCAGGCAGAGATTTACTATTTAAAAGCTTTTAATGGAGGTTCTTCCCTCTGGTCTCACTCGCATTTTGATCCCGGCAGGGGGGGAAGCAAGGGATGACGCCATTCCAAAGGCCCCTGCCAACCGCAGCTGTCCCAGCGAAACCACGCCGGTATTGCTTCCTTGGGGCAACAGGTCAAGACAGAGCCTGCCAGATTATCGAGGAGAACAGGCTGAGACTTTCTTTTTCCGCGCTCGCTCGCCTCATGTCACGTTTTCCGGGTGTGTGGGACACCGCCAGGCGCGCGCTCGCCCCGTCTGGCCTAAACCCTGCAGGAACACGAGCCGCCGCGAACGCCTCACCACCCACGTGATGTCCTGCCGCGAGCAAGGACGAGTCAGTGCCCGCCACCATCCAACACTAACGCCACCTCTGGCAGCACCGGACAGAAAGCGCGCAAAGCCACGTCAAGCTCCCGGGAGTGCCCGTGCTTCCTCTCGCTCCCTGCCGCCTCCGGGAGCGCGCCGTGCCCGTGCTTCACCTCGCTCCCTGCCGCCTCCGGGAGCGCCCCGTACCCACACCTCCTCTCCCGAACAGCGAAGGGCACCCTCCCGGCCACCTTCCGCTGGAGCAACTCCTGGTTGGTTGCCGATTGACCCAATCCGAAGTTGGGGCTGCGCCGCCGACCTTGCATGGAGCATCCCATCGGCGGCACGGGGTGGACTTTAAAGCGTGTTGGTGCCTGAGCGGGCCCATTCCGAGAGCGGAGCCAGCAACACCCCCTGCGGAGAATGGTTCCGCCCAATACGTAGCGCTGCCGGTGGAGTGTCGGCGCCTGCCCTCCCCTCGTGCGCATGCGCGCTAGTGCGGCGCCCCCCTCACGTGCTCCTTCGCGTCCGGCGCGCGGCGGTCATGGCTGCGCTGCTGAGCTCCGCGGGGCGACTTCGGGCGCTCTGCCCGCGCCTCCTGCCCCTTCTCCGCCAGCCCGCGGCCGCCGCCGCCCGCCCGCCGGCTCCCCCTAGGTGAGACCCTGCGCCGCGGGGCCGGCCGGCAGCTCGCTGAGGCGGTGGGAAGTGCGGCGGGGCCGGCTGAGGCGGCGGTCCTCGTGGCCAAGGGCGCTGCCGGCTCGGCCGCTGCGTGCACCGGTAGCCGGTGCTGCGCGGGCCCTTACGCGCCATCCTGTGGGGCTGCCGGCGGGAGCGCTGCGGCCCGGCCCCTGGGCTGCGCCGCGGGGGGAGCTCAGGAGCAAAGGCCGCGGGGCAGCGCCGCGTCTCTCCGCCTGAGTCGTGGGTCGGCGAGGGCGGCCCAGGGCTGCGGGAGCGTCGCTCCGCAATGGTGTCTCGTCAGGGTGAAACGCAGGCAGAGCGCTTTGCTCTCTGTGGAGAGCGAGGGGCACTGGCCGGCAGAGGTTACTGGTGTTGTGGGAAGAATTGTGCAGGAGGGGAGTCGAGGAGGAGGAGGAGAGAGACCAGGCAGAGATAAGCAGTGATTGACAGTGGGTAACCCCACGGTTAAAATCTGGGCTCCTTCCCCGTGTCTGTCAAGACTCCGCTGGGCCTCTTATCAGGAGGAATCTCTTAATTTCTTTGCTATGGTTCCCTGTATTCTGTCATGCAGGTAGAGTGGAAAACTCACCCTCGTTGTGTACATGCCTGTTGCTGCTTTGACGATGCTAGCATGTGGTTGGTGCCCTGCAGGAAGTTTAGAGAGTCAACGTTTCCTTAACACGAGTACTTTTTTTTTTTTACAGTAATAATGTTAGTTCTAGGAGAGCTAAGCTTTCTTCCCAGTGGTGATGCAGTATAGCTTCACATTTGGGATCTTTTTTGTTTAAAGCACATACCCTTGGATGTAGAAGTGCAAAAGGCTAAGCCCTGAATACATGAACAAACATATCAGAATTCATTTTTATAGGAAACATACAATATTTTAGGGGTTTTTTTGCATCTGTTTATTTAATAAAGCATGAGGGTGATCTTAGCATTCTGTTCTACAGGCAAGTTAGTTGCTTCCATAATGTTTTGCTTATTTACTTGTCCTCAGAAGGAAGCACCTTGTATAGGTGATAGCTATGTCAAAAAGTTTAGTATTTACTCTTTGTAATTTACGTAGGGAGTATGCTGTTAGAACTATATGAAGTTTTGTGCAAACTTTTTAAACATCAAGGTTACTTAATTGCCAGCAGGTTCCCAGACTGCTTGTTAATGACTTCCAAATGTTGATGGGGCTAGATTTTTGGTTTTTACTCTTTCCCCTGTCTTAAAAGAGGGAGTTGGGAATGGCTTGGGATGCTTAGCTTTCGTTTATGTAAAATTACTTGCTGTGATTATAATTACAGTTGTTAACTAAAAATTTGCATAAAATTAAACAATTAAAATAATTATACATAATTTGCAAAAATAAATGCCTGGCTAAATAGAAGTTTAGATCCATTTTCTCCAAGGATATGAATGTATGCTCTATTTCTTCCAGTGTTTGCAAAATCTAGTGAGGATTCAGTGCTGATGAGTGGGAAGGGGATATGTGTTTCTGGTGTGTAGAAATATCACCTCACAAACTATTCAGATAGCAGCTAATGTTGCCGTTAGTCGTGGAGGTGGGAAAAAAGTATCAGGATGTAGATTTAATTGGTGTTAGTGAAATTGAAATTAATCTCATTAAGTGTCCAAATGATGCTATAGACGAATACTTGCATAGAATCTGAGAATAAAAAAGCGTTAAATGTACACACTGAGTTTAATGAACTGACATAACAAGTTAGTGTTACCAAAGGGAGAAAGTTCTTCTGTTTTGCTTCTGCCTTACTATAGCTCTGGTGGTCCCTCGAAGTCAATGTGACTTAATTCCTGGTAGAAAACAAGAGCAGTTTTCTGCCATTCTAGATAAGTAGATACATTCAGCAGAGGACTTGGTGAGTTGCAGAGCTGGTTCAGGGGAAGGGATGGGAACAGAGGAGAGTCAGCAATAGAGAGCTCCCAGATGAGAGTTTTGCCACCAAAATAAAGGAGTTGTTGTGACCTGCATTAGCTTTAGTGCTTATCAAACCTATTATGAGCAGATTTTATTCTGTAGCCTGACCGAAATCTCGCCTAAAAGCAATATAGTTTTCTGCTGGCTTTAGTGGTTAAAGTGTATCAGATCGTTAAATGCTAAAGGTGGTGTGAAGGGTGGAGTAGACCTGTGCAGGAAGGACCAAGAGCTAAGAAGATGTCTGCTGTATAGTTGGCAACAGGACCACACATTTAGTTAGCAACAAATCATTAATGAGCTTTTCTACTTTGTGGTCATTCATCTGACTTTAGTTTTCCTCAACTAGAGGCTGAATTTCCTAAATTAGTTTGTTGCAGGAAGTAATGTTCACTGAAATTCACATGACTTGATGAAGGACTATCGGTGCTATTTTTTTCCTAGAAGTGCATTTCTTGAAAAAGCTTGAAGTGCTTTATGTGATGATAATTTGTCTCTAACAGTTGTGGATTTGTTGTTGTTTCTTGACCCCAATGATACTTTTTTTCTTGTGCCAAATTATACTTTTCTATATTTTCAAATATATTTGGGGTTGTATGTGGTACGGTTTAGTGATCATGCTGAAGACACTTTAATTCTCAGGCTAGGTTTAGTTAACTGTGTGAGAAAGGTACTTGGAAGAGAACACATTCACAGGGAGTGGCAGTGGTATTTATTTCCTAGCTTTTAGGTTTTGGTCTAAACTGTGAGTTATTTTGGAGTGAGACTGAGCAGCATACCTGAATTTGTGTGTTCTTTCTGTCTAGTAATTTAATTCCTTAGATAATTTTTCACCTAAAATCTTTGTCTTACTGCCCCTTTACTATTAGGGTTTAGGCATCCTAGTGCACAAGTGATACTGTGGGACCAAAGTGTAAAGCAAAGGTAACGTTTCTAAACTAAAATTGTGCATATAAGCATTTAATCTCACTTCATTTTTTTACCTTAAGTAAATTCATTGTTGTGTTTTTCTACTTAAGCCTTGGTTTCTGTAAATGGACTTCTTTTGATGAACTGGAATGACATACAGACAACATTTAGACTTGGTGTACTTGCTGAGATGGTATTTTGAGACGGAAATGGAGTCTGCTGCATTAAAGTCCAGAGAATATTGATAAAACTCTAATTGGAATAGTGGGGAAAAAAACCCACAGTTTTAATAGTAGATAAATAAGGAATAATCCAGTATTTCACAAGATAACTGGGTAAATTACAATATGTTTACATGTGCTTGGTATAGTTGCTTTAGCATTGAACATAATAAAGTCAGTTCAGAGGCAGGTTTAAAACTTTCACTACAGTAATGGTTGCAGAAAAGTTGCAAATCAGTTAGCGTCTTTAGAGATGTGAAATAGCAACCATTCACATTCAAGCAGAGATTTTATCAAAGCATCATGTTGCTCTAATTTTAATCTAAACTTCTGAGAATGGGTTAGGACAGTAGATGGATGTCCAATTGCATTGGATGGTTGAGAAGGATTTCATAGCAGATCAGATCTAGGACAAATTTACTATTTCACTTGTACCTCTAGTACAAAATGTAAAATACACTGAACTATATGTCATCACTCTCATGCCATGCAATTATTACAAGATAAATAAGTTGTGACAGACCAATACAACAAACTTGAGATCTACAACAGCAAACTTTAGCACTGGGCTGATTTATGCGATACAAATTATTTACTGGAACTTTGTTCATAGAAGCTTCAGTAAGGGAAGAAATGCTTAAATTTGCTGCTAGTAGCTGACTGTCAAGAGGGCTGTAACAAACCTCTAAATCAATGAGTGTTTAGAGCAGTTTTTTAATAACATAAGAATATCTTTTGGGGACTTTATTCTACATACTCTAGATTATTATTTTATGGTTTGATGCTACAGTGTGCTCCTGCAGGAAAGTTAGTGTTGGGAAGAAGGGTATTGCTAGACTGCAAAGAAAAGACTTTCTGACAGCTCAGCAGGTTTCATTGGATCAGGTAAGGATCCAATGAACTCTAAAAGGGTGGGACCACAGGCAAAAGGAGAAGAGGGAACCCTGTGTGATATTAGATTGGTGCAGCTCTATTGCTGAGCTGCATTTTCAGATGTGTGAGAGCTAGGATGCTCATCCTGAAATTGACACCCCATCTGTCCTCAGAGAAAAGAGCAGCAGGCTCCTAAGGCATAGTTCATAAAAGTATAGCTGAGGAAGAAAATCAAGTGGAATCTCTACATGTCTCTCAAGACATCTTTGGCTTTGCTGTCACTTCTTCAGTTTGAGGTTCTCATCTTTGAGTTTAAATGTCAGTTTTTGGGACTGAGGAGCAAAGCGCATCTCCCCAGACAGGAAACTGTACTGTCATGAAACCATCTGCTTCTTGCAAGATCTGTGTTCCATTTAGAAGAGTGATTACTGATAAAATTGCAAAGAGGGCACCGCATGAAATGGTTTTCGAGTTGTCCTTGTAGAGACTCTTGATGTTTGGTACACTGTGGTGTACTTGTACAAGATTGAATCATGTTGGTGAGATGAGGCAGAGAAAATCCTTTTAAAGAATCTTGTTTCAGATTTGAGGGGATTTTGATTTGAGCATTGGGTAAGAGGTCAAGTTAAAAACCTACATGATTCATGTTTTAATGCGTGGTACCTTTTTTTATTTTTAGTTAGCTGCAAACAAGTTGCTTTTGTCTGTTCACTGTCATACTCAGCAATCCATCACCAGTGGACAAAAATGTAGAATGCTGGATTAGTTTACATTAGCAAAATGGTAGACTTAGTGGGCTTTAAATGGAGACAAGGCATTCAGTAGAGTTGCTTTTTGATAATATGAAACAGTCATAGTGAAGTTTCACAAGCTGCACTGTTGTTGTCATTATTGTATGTGTTTTACTGATGGATGTAAAATGTCTAGAGACTTCGAAAGAAACAGCACCAAGCAGAAGTTTCTCTGCTTTTCTTCTTGCAAATCACTTAGGCAAAGTTTCTAGATATTTTCCAAGAACTTGAGGTTTCTCAGTCTATATGAAAAAGCATTTTTTTTTCTCTTGTAGAGTCCTGCTGTATCTCATTGAAACAACGATGCAGTGGCCTGAACATTGTGGCCTTTTCTTTTTTTTTTTCTTTTTGGTATGTGACCGCAGCTAAGTTGGGGGAAATACTGTTTAGCAGTCATATGATTCCTGCTGGGATCTCAGGTGGTATATTTAGTCTTATATTTAGTAAATTTAACTGATGTTAAGTCTGTAGTGCTTTTATGTACAGTAGTGAATTTCAGCTCTTTTAAGTTTAGCATTATTCACTTTGAGCATGGCTCGTATTTTGAAAATTATTTCCTACACCATTTGCTTGTTTGGTTTAAAAAACCCGAACAAAATATTCAGTACTTTTCTTTAAAAAAAGCATAGCAACCACCTTATTGTGGCTCTGATAAAGGGAGGCAAATATCCTTATGGTCAAACTCTGTTTTGTTTTGGTTTTTTGCTAATGTTTGGAATTGGTCAAGTTTTACAGAAAGAAAACTCTGTTGCTGCCAGGGAGATCATTAGAACAACCTACTTTTTGAGTTTTTGGAAAGATCAGACACTTACTCAGGCTGGTGTGTTAAAATGTGTTCCTTTAGTAAATCAAAGGCACTGCCTTTAGTCTACTCTAGAGAAATACAGAAAACATGTAAGTATATGTAAGGACAATACTAGGATTCTCAAACTCTTGCAAACAGAAATTGGGGTTATCTTAGTATAAATTTCCCCATGCACGCTTCATCTCAGCATGAGGTTTTTATGAGTTTAGCTTCATCTGCTTTCCAGATGTTGTAAGCTAAATCGGAGATGAGAAGTTACTGCTAAATAATGGGTGGCTGTATGTTGGGATTACAAACATGTAGTCAGTTTATCTCTCATATGTAGGCAAGGTCTAAATTTTTAGTCCTCCAAATTCTAGAGGCAAAGCTGAATATGGTGTAAAGGTGCAGTTGCGTAAAGGCTCAGATGTGCAAATGCTACTTCTAATCTTGTGATTGTGGGAGTAGGAGAGAGGTCCCTGTGTAGGATTTTATCCTTTTGAGCTTCTCTGGGTAGATACAAAGAAACACAGTTCTGAAGCATAGTAGGGTGAAATTACATGTGTTGGGGAAGAATCAGGTTGCTATTCCAAACAGACCTGAAGTTTATTGTGGAGCTTCATGTACTTACAAGTATAATGTTTCATATGGACAAAATCTTTAAATAACTTTTAATGGTAATGGATGAAAGTAAATACTTGGCACCCATTGCAGTCCTTGGAGAAGCGTCATGCATTTGGCTGTGTAACGTAGCATTTAGTTGTGAACAAAGTTAATAAAAATAATTGAAAAAAAATGGTTATGTTGTAAGAGTATAATCCGACATCTGGCACTGAGTTGGGATCAGCAGTGCTCAAGCCATGCATGATAACTACTTTTTTTTTTCCTCTCTTAATCTTATTTTGTAAGCTTCCAAATGAGAAAATTTTACTGTCAAAGTATCACCTTCTAATATTTCATTACAATTAAAATTACAAAAATAATATTACCAGTGTGATGCCTGATGGTTTTGGTACAGTTGCTTTTTTTTTTTTTTTTTTTTTTGGTGAGCAAACACACCATGACAAGCAGAATAATTATCTCTGTATTTTATTATTTTATGATATGTCTGTTGCTTTTCTTAGGAGTTGAATAACTGAATTTTTCCTTTTTGCCGTGCAATGTTTCATGTTTAGTGGTGCCTTATTTTCAGTACTTTTCC